>NW_017537456.1:892122-906861 GCF_001853355.1 Bactrocera latifrons
CTAAAGTAATTAAGTAATAGCGGCTAAAGTAATTAAGTAGTGGTGAATCAAGCATAGTAAGCTGACTTCGAAATTAGTCGACAAGGGACTGTCGYCTTTGCAGGGAACCTCCCGCAGCCGATTCCAGCCAAATGTACTGCATACCTCCAATTTTTTCAAAACAACTGGATCGTAATAGAGCCGAACCTGGACGTTAAGRTAATAGGTATTGTCTATAAGAGAAACATTAATGACAACGGCCAAAAGACAAGTAGACAAAGTTAGAATTAYACAAAATATTTTGAAGATAATTAGTGAACAAAGTCGCCATTAAATCGTCATCATCAGACACTACAACCGGGTTTCGGCCTTGGCCATATAGCTRCATTACTCACGACGTCGGCACTTGKAGAGTTGACCAGGTAAATACCAGRATTCGCCACTTTATCCGTCCCAGTTGGGGTCGTCCGTTTGTTCGCCACCAGTAGATACCGAATGGTACATCTTTCGAAGTAGAATGTTSTCTGCCATTCCTTGGTGCCCGACCAAGCCAACGGAAGTTATCATCGTCCATGATAATGCGCCATACAACAGGACGGATATTATGAGTAACTTATAGAGTATTAGCTTAGTTTCGCGAGTGAGGACTGTAATTTCAATTGCCAGCTGAGYCCATTTTAGCAACTTTTGGTAATAGTAATTCTCCGTTTGATGTCGCCGCTGAGTTTTTAGTATTGATGCTAGATCCTAAGAGACTTTAACTATCCCGAAGTTATAACAATCAATAATGACGCGATCTCGCAATAGTTAAGATTCTTTGTTTGATGGCAAGAGGTTGCTCTTATATCCACTAACCTAACTTACATATTTCAACTCGCTTTCCATAGGTTACGATAGTTTTGCACAGGTACGAAGAGTTTTAAAGCCATCGCCTAAGAACGGCAGTCTTACTTTCCTGAAATCGTCCGAAATTTATTAAACATACAGTGTAGACAAGAAACCGAGAAAAAGGCGAATAAAAGCACGACCGCAAGAATTTCAACCCTTGATAGCCACATAAAAACCGAAAAGCTTCCCARTAGACTCGCGCCAGAAACTGAAGTGCAAACTTGACCACAACWGCTCGCCAAGCATGTGAGAGTTCGTCACTACGGTTATTATTATTTTATTATTATTATTATTAATTTTCCGCTTTATCTCTCTTTCGGGCGTAAAAGCGCGACCGTCGTCAGCGTTTACTCAAACTTCCAGCGAACAGCGTGAGCTGAGGAACTCTTGCATGCCAGCCACGCTTGGGCGCTCCGCAAATTCGTGTAAATATTATTATCTGCAGTTGCAGTTGCACACACACAATCATGCATGTATACAGTAATATTGGCGGACACAAAAAGACACACATAGAGAGTCTTTGCAAATGCACATATTTACTTAAAGCTTGTCTTATCTATTCGTATCTGTGTGTGCTATCTGGAATTCGACATCACGTCCGCGGCGACGTAGACTCTATTGGCTAGCTGGACGTTTGATGGCAGACGGAGCATCACCAGCAACAGCAGCAATTCCATCGCTATGGACTGGTGYTACAACAGCTGCAGTTGTTRTTGTTATCACTATTGGTTTTGTTGTTGCAACCGCTGCTACTGACGAAGTTGTGCGGCCAACAGTTCGCACACACACACASMCACACGCAAAGACAAGTTCTGGCAATTGAGTGCCCGCATATGCATGGCACGGCGGCAACAACAACTACCACATGCATGTCCAGCAGCTCAGTCATGTGTGCAACTTTTCAGCATCAGCGCACTTTTAACAACATGAAAAAGTGTAAAAAGTCAATTTTCGAGTTCGTAAATTTATTTATTAAACGTTTTCCCGGCGCGCAGTTCGGCCCCCCATCGCAGCGCGCCCGCTGGATCATGCTGAACTGCTGTTGTGAGTGTGACTACCGTAATTGTTGTTGTTGTTGTTGTTGTTGTTGTTGTTGTTGTTGTTGGGGCTCTTCTACTTGTTGTTGTTGTGCATACTGTCGCTAGTATTGTATTTGTTGTTGTTGTTACTGCAGGCAGTATTGCCGATTTTGTTGTTGCTACGGTTACTACTGGCAACAGAATTGTTGCTGTCGCTGTTGTCAGCATTGTTGTTGTTGTCATTCAAGCTTTTGAAACTTTTTTTGTTTTGCATGTTGTTGTTGCTACTGATGTCAGACTTGTTGTTTGTTGTTGTTACTGTTGGTGGCAGAGTTTTTGTTGTTGTCGCTGCTGTTTTTATTCGCATCATAGTTGCTTTTGTTGTTGTTATTATTGTCACTCCAACTGCCGCCGCGCTGTGTGCGCTCATTGGTGTATATTATGTACATGTATGTTGTGTGTATGTATGTATATGTGTGTGTGCGGCATTTGTGGTTGCTGTTGMCGTTGTTGCCAACATTGTTGCTACCTTGTTTATTGCTGCCGCAGCTGCAGCGCTTGTTATTGCCCAGGTTCTTGTTGGTTGCCTCGATTTTTTCTTTGGTCGCTGCTCTGGCTTATTGTGACAGTGCCGCCTGTTCGTGTGTGGTGGTTGTTGTAGCAGCTTGCCGCCACTCGTTTGCGGTTGCCGCCTGCCGCCGCGGTTGCCGCAACCAGCATTACCACCAGAAGCAGCAGTAGCACGAACAACAAAATTAACATGTACAACAACGACAACAATAATAACAGCAATAATTAAAAATTTTACAACAACAAYAAAATGAAATTCTTGGCAGGAGCATTAAAAGTGAACAACAACAAAAGCAACAACAAACAAAATGTACAACAACAACACAAAAATCAGTGCCAGCAACAACAACAACAATGCTAAAGTCTGCAACACTAACAACAACAACGTACAAATGTACAACAACAGCAACAGCAACAACTACAAAATTTACAACAATAACAGCAGCAGTCGCAAATGCCCCCTCAGTACAAACAACAACAACATACACACCGCAACTACCAGCAACCGGRCAGTTGTTGCTTTTTTCTGCTGCTGTGTTGTTGTTGTGGTTTTAAAGCTGCTGTTATTAGCTCCATGTTGGTTATTTTCGTCGCTTGYTACGGCAATTAAATTGCGTCTATCGCGCAGAAATTCCAACACAACTGCTGTTGTTGTTGTTGTTATTGTTGCATTCGTAAAATGTTTTTTTTCATTGCAACTTTTGTTGTTTTTTTATTAACACCATTTTCCGCTGCGCYTTTTGCTAAAGTGATTTTTAGTAACTTTATCTCAGTTAAAACACTCCGCAGTGCCAGCGGCACACACACAAGTTAACACAGCCATCCATAGATACATACACACATACATCTATAAGCACATAAATACTTATTTGAACAGGTTTCAGCGGCGAACATCGCCGGCGCTCGTGTGTGTGCGGAACGCTTGCTGCAGATGCAGAAATAAATACATGTGTGCGTGTGTGTGTGTGTGTGCTCACCTGTGTGGTAAGTGTTATTATCTAGTGTGTCTAGTGTGTCTAGTGTCGTGCAGTTATTGCTGTGGCTGCCACTTTTTGCTGTTATGCTTGCGTTTTATTTGCCAGTTTTTACTCGTGTGCGACGTGGTTGTTGAAAATAAATACAAGGAAAACCACTGCAGAAGTGCAAAAGACAAGGTCACCCTTGTGGCCACAATGGCAGTGGCAGTGGCAACGATCTGACTAACGCCAATGAATAGAGGCGCGATGACTTGCAGCTGCTACTTGGTGTTGCTGGAGTATGGCAAGTCGATGCAAAACAAACAAGAACAAGTGAATAATAAACATAAAATAAMAACAATAACAAAAACAAAAACAAAAATTCAGCAACAAATAGTGCTACAACAAGAACCGAAAAATTCTTGCACACACATTTTCTCGCTAGTTAATATTGACCACTTTATACGCAAAAGCAAAACAACAATAACAAATGAAAATTGAAATTTAACCGCGCAAAAAGCGTAAAAGGTCCATAATCCTCTTACTTGTACACAAATCATTGAGATACCAAAGCGGCTTTAAACACGCACATGCAAATGTATGTACATATGTCATATTTAAGCACATACACACATATTTCCACATAAAGAGATTTGTACCTTTCAATAGTCGTAGAGCTAATGGTACTTAAAGCCTGTTCTACTCAGTTATATTTGTATGTAACAGAGTGTTGATTCCCATACGTATATATTATATATAAATAATATTAAATTGAATATCTTTTGAGTTTTTTTTTAATTTCATATTTTTCCATACTTCTTTAATCAACCTCTTTTTTCTCTCTCTCTCTCTCTCTCTCTCTCTCTCTCTCTCTCTCTCTATCTCCCTCATATCAGTTCAAACTTTTCTAGGCAATAGGCCGAGTAGTGTCAACTTATACTATAAACTAAATGCTTAAATAAAACTGTCGCAACCGATATTCATTAAGATATAAAATCATCTCATCGCATGAACATAACCTCAATTTTTTTCTCTAAATTACTTTTCATTCAATGCGTAGGACCTGATGAGGCGACATAATCTTTGCGCTGCCCACCTTGACTGAAACCTCGTTTGGTATCAAACGRCTCKGAGAGGTCCTTCATAATCATGGCGGAGGTTTTAGTGTTGCTCAACGGCAATTTACAAAGCCATATTAGTTTAGCGGGGATACCAAATTCAGACATAGCGGCATAAAGACAGCTGCTTTTCGTGCWGTCGAAAACAGCTTTGAAATCGACGAAGAGGTGTTGTGTGTCAATCCTCTTTTCCCGGATATTCTCCGCGATTAATTTTGCGCAGGGTAAGTTCCTGGTCAGTTGTTGATTTTCAGCCTTAAAATCACACTGATAAGGTCCAATCAGTCTGTTGACGGTGGGCTTTAATCTTTCATGCAATATTGAGGAGACGTATATGAATAACGGTAGTTGGCACAGATTGTGGGATTTTCCTTTTTCTTGATTGGACAGAGCGCACTTAAATTCCAATCGTCTGGCATGCTTTAGTCCGAMCATATTCAACAAAGAAGCTGATGTATGCTCTCTATCAGTTCTTCGCTGCCGTATTTAAATAGCTCGGCCGGCAAACCATCGACCACCGCCGCTTTGTTGCTCTTCAGACGGGTAATTACTATTTGAACTTCTTCATGGTCGGGCAATGGGAATCGGTGTCGGTATCWCCTGGTGTTATGCTTCCCCTGCCATTCAGCTGGCTGGAAAAGTGTAGCCTTCATAATTTCTGTAAGAGAATGCTCCGGTTTCGAAACCTTTAGTTAGTTTTCGCATCTTTTCGTAGAATTTTCGAGCATTTCCGAACACTGTCGGAGGAGAACTAACAATCAAAGACTAGTATGTTAAATTTATACGTGGTGAAATGAGSACCGAAAATGGTGAGGCAGTGGACGCTTCAAAGAGTTTATTACCGACGAAAGCATTAAAAAAAACTCTGCAAAATAAGTTTGGAGACCGAGGAGGAAGATCTATTCGAGATAGCAGGTACTTTAAAGATAACAACTGATCCTGTACATCGTATCGTTCACTAATATTTGGTAAAAGTARGCTCTGTGCACAGTGAGTGCCGCGCAAACTCACTTTGACCAAGGAAAACGAGGAATTGATGATTTGAAGAAGTGTTTGGAGATGTTCAASCTTAATAAACTCAAGTGTCGCTAYAATCAGTAYGTCACTCTTGAAGGCCACTACGTTGAATAAACGAAGAATTTTACCAAACAAAATGTTTTGCTATGGAAGGCCGGTGACTTTTAAGAACTTTTCCATTGACCTGTTATTTTGATGCTGTCATCATAAGGAGGGAGAAAGTCAAATTCCATAACCCGAAAAAACTCTTCTTCTTCTTCAAAATGTTCGGAATAATGCTTCTAACAATGGAAAATGGATCTGCCTTTTTGGTATTTAGTTTGGCTTTAGAAACATAATTTGACCCGCACTGGTCGATTTAAACTGTGCCAGCAAACCAAAGCGTTAAATATTCTTTTCCTGGATTGATATAATCCTTTTTAGTTTCGTTTGAAGCTTGTTCTCCCTATGTTAATTAGTGATTGTTCGACAGCTAACTATTTCCTTACAACTCGAAAGGTTTGTCGGGGAATTTTTACCCAGAAAATAACAGTTTTTTTTTTTTTTTTGAGAAATTTTTATTTACAATCCAATCGTGGCCGCGATTCTTTGTTTGAAAATGTTGTTGAAGTGTCTCGAAGAGTTGAGAAGTCTACTTTATCATGAACACAAGTAGTTGAGTGTCTAGTAAAGATCGCAAAACGAAAATTGGCAACATAGCTTTAACCCTGCATTAATCAAACGTATTGATACTGCTTACGAAAATTRTCTTCTTGAATATTGTGTCAAAACTACCAACAATCTAGCGAATGGCGTATCAAAACTGAGTCAACAACGAAATACTTGATGGAGCAATTTTATAATAATAATAGTCTGGCCTTAATTAAAGACATTTATATTATTTACACCTATTTCATTACAGATTTTCAACTTATCCAARTTCTCGACGATTTATTATTATCGAAGCTAAGTGGCAAGGGCAATAAAGCCWTTTAATAATTAAACCTGATATTTATAGTTCATTTATATTTTTTTAAACAAATTCTTTAAATTGACTTATTTAAAAATTTTAGAAAAGATGGCAACACCGCCAAAAATGTTATGTAKTTTTATGTTTTAGTTTGACAAAATTATATGTTTATATATATTCAAACTTTATATTTTTTAATATTTACATATTTAAATATTTTAGAAAAGGTGGCAACACCGTCAAAAATTGTATGTAACTACAGGTTTTAATTGAAGAAWATTAAATATTTATATCTAGTTTTAAACGCAAATTGGCGGCTTGAAATTTATACTTAATGAATGTGTAATGAAAATAAGGTGGCAACTCCACCAAATTTTTTTTTTAATTTGTTTATTGTAAAGCTGAGATACAATTTTTGGATGCGTTACAATATTTTCATTTATTATAAGTGGCAACCCTYTCTAAATTACACTTGTTCTTCCATCACTTTCAAGTTCTAAGATCTTAAAAACTCATAAAATTGTTGTTGCAAATAAGTGACRTACAAAATTAGTTGACAAATTAATCTGGAGGCCATATTTATGTAAACTTGGGTTCTGGGCACTCGGCCAAATGTGTGTGTTTGTATATACTGCATAAGTGCGCTTGTGTGTCCTCGATGGCTACTAAGCACGATTGCTTTTGCGGATGCTGTTGACCGTTTGCTCATATACATATATACATACACATATGTATATTTGAGAAGTGTGTATAWGTATATGTTGGACTATTGATGTGTGTGTGCGTGACARTGTTTGCTTTGGAGGCATTAAAAATTCACTGCATTCAATCCAATTACGAGTGTAATCTAGCAGACGCCGTCCGCTGAGTATACAAAACGCCCACAAGCACGCAAGCACACACACACAGACACACATGTGCATATAAAAGTAAGCAGTAATAGCTCAAGCTCACACAAACGTATATACGTATGTGCCATATATTTGTTTGGCTATCTGTCTGTCTGCATTGGCGGAGACATTAAATGCATGTCGGTGTGTGGGTGTGTATGTGTGCTTGCAACATACTGCAGYTGCAATGTCGCAACGTGCAAGCAAATAAAAACAAAGTTGCAGCTTCGCAGGTGCAACAACCGCACTCACATGCACACAGGCACACACAAGCGCATATCAGCTCAGCTGAGCTAAGCACACACTCATGAGTAAGGCGCTTGCAACATATTCTCTTTGCCCATCTGATCCACCTGTAAGCGCTTTGTCTTCAAATACACACACAYATATGTATGTGTGATGCATGTATATGCATGTGTGTGTGTAGTCTTCGCATCATCGTCGGCCGTGTGGCCATTGTCCAAGCAGTCGTTCGGGCTATTATAGTCGTACCGACCGCTGCCACCCAAATGCCGTGGTTAATTTATACCTCAGCAATCTTCGATTAAACGCATCTCTGCATCTCGCATGGGCAACAATAACAGCTACAACTACAAAAAAACATGAGAACAGTCACAGCCCAGCAACCTAGTAAGTACGATGACAAACCGTTTTCGATGAACGTGCATATCCAGCGAGTGTCACAAGCGTCGTGCTGTCGTTGTTACTGTTATTGTTGTTGCAGAAGCAACAGTCTGCAACTAATAGCAGCCACTTCACCGACATTTCATGCACGACAAATTCACTTTTGCGGCCGCCTGACTGCGCCGCTCAAAAACCTCACAAACGTGAGCTCAGCCACGGCCATAGATGCCCTGTAGGAAATAATTGYGTTGAGCGAATCTATTAATTTTAATGTAATGGGAAAAGCAAGCGTTCGATTGGTAGGCAAATATTTTATTAACGGCTTGTGAACACTAAAGTTAGCAGTGTTCAGAACCTATTTGACTTACCGGAGGCTCTATATAACGAAAGCGGAGATGGGGCCATAGAAGATCTACTTATATTATAAAAATTTGACAAACATAGAATTACTATCGAGACTCCGAGATCCGGTCTTGAGTTAAATACAATAAGAAACACTCTGACTCTGGTCCATCAAGCTCGGACTCTCGCATCAAAACCAAAAGTTCAACATATTTTTGAAATCAATCCGATTTTACTTAGAATCAAGTAGATACCAAAGATCCCCATTGTAATCCTAGATATAAAGATATTATATTTAGTTATGAGATCGTCATGGTACTACACCAGCCTTCACACTTTTATAAACTTAAAATAGTTATTCAAGATTCGGATATTTTTGGGCAGAAACCGCGAAATTAACAATATTAGATTGACTACTTAGGGCGCCAGTGAGAATTTCTATTTGCTTCAGCTTTAGTTAAACTTCGAACTACAATCTTAAAAATAAACAGCCRGAGTATTCAGTTTTCTTTACAGATGTACACAGTCGTGAAGACGAGACTACTTTTACAGAACCCAATAAGAAGTACTACCAAGAAAAATATAATGATTCGACCTCCTTCGAATTGTACAATAAGTCATACTTTTGATTAGAATTTAATAAGTGTAAATTTATAGACAAGTCAAATTTCACAAAACATGCTCCAATAAAATTTCTAACCGTTTGATTAAAGTAACTCAGTATCCAAATTCAATACGATTATATGTTATCTCTAATGGSTAAGTTGTATGCTTTCGTGATTTTAGTAAATCGAAACCTCAAAGCCGTCAAACATATAAATGCAGATATGTTTTCAAGTATATTATATTTCATATRTGCGAAGAATGAACATGCATATACTTAAATGTAACGGGTGATCCAAGTAGCAGCACTTCTTTCAATAACCTTGTTTTGACAGATGACGTGTGAGTGGTGTCAATCTGTCCGGATATTTTTGTTCAGTATTGTTTGGCATTYCATCATGGAAAGAGTTAGCCTTTTTMCTGTGGGTATATGTAAAGTCTAAAGYCTATGCGKACAATACYGCTTCGATTCTGGTCTTAGAGCAAAACATCACGCGTGTCATTCGCCAGGTACAATACAAACTGTTCGGACGAGTCATCGAAAATTGGACTTAACAKATGGACCATCTGAGAYGTAGCCGCGGCCAAWATTTAATAGTTATAAWCTTCTAAAAATAAATACCAAATAATGTACTTTCGAATGATAATATACATTCCTCAATTAATTTGAAGTATCTGTGTTTTTTCTTAAAAAAAAGTGGGGAAACTCAAAATGGATCACCCTTTACATGGTACGTCTGTATATATATCAATCGACAGACATTAAGCAAAATATAAAAGGCACCAATCATAGCTTAAAATAAAAGAATTCTGATTTGACATTCTGAATGGCATAGTATTTATTTCATTATCAATTCTGTGGCAATGAATCGATCGAATAGTTCTTTATGTGATTGGCAAGCTTGATTAAGGTAAAAACATTTATTTAAAAATTTAATGTAAGAAATGAAAATGCACTGCAAGCCAGAAATAGATCTTTGGAAGCCAAAACGTCAAATAGCAAGCGAGCGTTTGAGCTTTTTGGCTTGCTGTTGCTCGTTTGCTGGCCGTTATTGTTTTAATGGAATTTTAATTCGTTTTTTGGAAAGATTCCAGCGAATTTGAGTTTGATCATACATATATGGATATAAGTAACACTAAAAATATCCTAGAAAAATTACCCATTACTTACTTAGCTATTGGACTGACAGAGACTGCTTTAGACATTCAAAGGTAAAGTATCTAATAAAATACTATAGAAAAAGCATTTGCGTTAGAGTATGGCAAACGTTATAAKAGACAATATATAATAATGACATTTTGCCATATGTTTTCCAAATAATTTCAGGCAAGCTGGCTTGCGGCTGGCTTGAATAAATTCCTGGCGATTGGCCCTATTGTTTATCATTTTTATACCCTGAACAGGGTATATTAAGTTTGTCATGAAGTTTGTAACACCTAGAAGGAAGGGTTGGAGAGCCTATAAAGTATATGTACATATATATAAATGATCAGTATGTCGATCTGTGTCGATTTAGCCATGTCCGTCCGTCCATCTATCTGTATATATACGAACTAGTCCCTCAGTTTTTAAGATATTATTTTGAAATTTTGCAAACAGCATTTTCTCTTCAAAAAGCTGCTCATTTGTCGGAACTGTCGATATCGGACCACTATAACATATAACTGCCATACAAACTGAATGATCGGAATCAAATKCTTGCATGGAAAACTTTCACATTTCACAATATATTTTCACGAAATTCGGTATAAATTATTTTTTAAGGCAACAATATAAACTCCGAAAAAAAAAATTGTGCAGAACGAATTACTATAGTATATAGCTTCCATACAAACTGAACACATAGTTACTAACAGAAATGCACCTGTGAAGGGTATTTAGCTTCGGTGCAACCGAAGTTAACGTTTTTTCTTGTTTCCAGCTCTTTTTGAGTGAATCATATTGGTCTTATATACGTAGACAAGTGACTTCACAAACCGCCACAAAAAAATAACAACCAACCTTGACTTTAAGCACTGAACAAGATTTTCTTGTGAAAATTGGGATCSGTARTWATTTCAGCTTGTGCCCATTCACTGATCGTGCGACGCACTTCAAGATCGTTCGGCATTCCATTCTTGCGCAAGCTGAATTTTGTAAGCCCACAAAGCAAGATACTTCAACAAGAGCTTCCGAAAAGTGGATGTACCTAGTTACAATTGCTCCAAACGGTGGCATATGGATTGATTTGTTTCTTCTTCATTTCTTGATACACAGCAGCAGCCAAAGATAGTATCGGTGCACACTGTACGGAGTCTCTGAAGATGTCTGTTTCCGCAACCGTTCCATGGTTTATTATATTCCGATTATATCAACCAAATATACATTTTCAAGATTTATAAGTTTGTTCCGCAGTAAATCTGTTCATGATGCAATGTTAAACCAAACAGAATGTAAATCACATAATAGCTGTAGAGACGACCAATTCCGAAAAACGTTGGAAAGCATACTTCTAACAAAACACTCTTTACCGCGGCTTAACTAACTCTCGATAGAAAAATTAAGGTAATTTCCACAATTCAACAGCTAATTGWGTTCACTTAATTAACTAATTTTAGAATTATTATTGAATTGTTTCAATGTTATTATCAACTTTGTTTACAAAGAGTTAGTATACAAACAAACTCAGATTATACTTGCGATACGAGTTACTCGGACCGACTTATTTAAGACCCGATGTTGTATTTTACGTTAATATAWTACTTTGGAATTGGAAGTTCTCAATTATGTCAGAATACATAATGGCCGGCTATCACGTCATAAATAGATCTACTGGTYCTTAGTWATGCCAGACGGGGGTTCRGTTTAGTTTGAGATGAAGTATTCGTTATAAAGTACATYAACATCCTTTGCGCACTTTCAAAGCGACTTGATATCTAGGTTCRATACTTCGTCTAGTCCCTTGAAATCCGAAACACCTGGATAAGTACTTAAGACAAGTACTCTACGAGTGTATAATGTGGGACACAAGCATAGGTGCTGGAACCACATCGTCTCTCCTGTCAACTTCTCTGCCTTTCTGCAGGTATCATCATCACTTAAGTCCATCTGGCTCGCATTTGCTGCCAGTAGGTGGTGATCTGTCAAGAGACCAACAGTCGTCCGTTTGTCCGTCCTTTCAAGRCCCTATGACAAAGAAACAAGCGAAYTTTCTAAAGAGGCTWTTGCACACGATCTTGGCGCACCTGTATGTACTTCAGGCATTTCGTTTTGCCCTGTCATGCCTAGTCATTTCCGTATTTCCTCTATGATAAATTAACATTATAATTGCGAAGAAGAATAACTCCCAGTAACTTTGAAATTTTTTTAAAGTAACAAAGGTGCTCTTTGTGGTATTTAATTAAAATGTAATTTTTCGGTAGAGTATCATATTTATATTATAAGTCCAGGGGCCCTATTCTGTAAAAAAATTGCTCGAATTCAGAATTTGCGTATTTGGTAACTGGATTTTCGCATTTTTAAACCTATTATAGAATCATATGTTCGTTAGCTTTTGATTTATTGAAAAAAAAAAACGAAAAATGTAAATTTTTTTTCTGGCACAGGGTGGTACATAATTATAAGGTAGATCCGAATTTTGAATAGAATACATTTTCCAATCGAGATACAGAATGGGGCCCCAAAAATTTAATGAGTATTGCACCGAATATCAAATCGTAAATTGGAAACTGTCCAATACGAGTTGTGCTAGTCTAATTGAGTGTGTATAAACAGCAAGCTCGATGACTCCTTACGCAGACCAGTTATAAAATCACTAAATTKCACACACACACACAGCCACAAACACACTTGCCACAAAGCAGTGCTGGCTGTTAATTTGCATTTGGCGACAAATCATTCAACTGGTCAATCAACACGCCCACCAAATGCCGTAAGTCAACTGTAACCGAAGTGATATGTAAGTGATGTAACTGGGCGTGGCATGAGTGCTCCTAAATGGCAATTTACACGCTCCGTCTGTATGTGTGTAAGCGTGAATATGTCGTAGTGAGGACATGACCTACACTTACACAACTGGTATGGGTGACCTCTTTTATTTGTTTATTCTTTTCTTCTTTTGCAATTTCTCTGCTCAGTGCTTCGCTGATTTTTTATTTTACAATTTGCATTTTATATTTTTCAATTTAATTTTTATCTGCTTTTTCGAAACTTTCTTTTTTTTCACTTTTTTGTTGTATTTACTGTCAAATGCAAATGTGCAGTGATTTTATTTGCAGCTTGCTGCTCGATTTTTATTGAGAAATTTCGTTGCGCTTTCCTGACAGCTTGTCAAAGAAGCGTCAACATCAGCAACATCAGTGGCAGTAGCAGGAACGAAATCACAGCGTTGAAAAGCATTGCGAACACAAAAAATATGAAAGTAAACAAAATTTGTATAAGGTGGTCCATAAGTTGATTTTTTATCGATGTCCATTGACACCGTTTTTTAGTTGGAGTTCCTGAGAGATAGTAACTAACAGATCTTACCAGATAGTAAGTACACTACCAGAGAGTAACAAATTTGACCAAATAGCAACGGATACCCACGACAGACGATCTTAAGTAATTGGAATATGGTCGAAGAGATTATTTACTATTTATCAAGAAACAACAATCCYATTTAAATAAATCTTAGCACCTCTTCCGGGATTTCAAAGCTGCTTTTGACAGTACATTTGGTGTGTAAATTGACAGGTGCTACTTCGAACTGGGTAGGCAATTGAAAAGTTAAGTCCTCTCTCGACGAACAAAGACCAAAACTCTAAACTCATTACGCCCGTACTGCTATATGGTACAGAGGCATGGACGATGACAACATCTGTTGAGTCGCCGYTACGATTTATGGGCCTTTGTGCATAGACAATGGTGAATACCGCAGTATATAGAACGAAAAGCTGTACGAGATATATGACGCCATTTTCATACTTCAGCGAATTAAAAAACAGCGGTTACGCTGGTTAGCTCATGTCGTTTGAATGGACGAAAATACTCCAGCTTTGGAAGTATTCGACGCAGTCGCCCGCCAGCGAAAGCAGAGGAATACCTCACTCCGTTGGAAAGACCAGGTGGAGAAGGACTTGTCCTCGCTTGGAATCTCCAATTGGCGCCAAATAGCGAAAAGGAAGAGGTACAGGTACGGACACTCATCGACAATAAGACAGGATATATTGAGCCGAAAAAGAAATATTTGACATAAAACGATCTTTATTCCAACTATATGACCTCGTAGTCMATGACATGTTTTGTGGATCAGTTTCGTTTTTTATACTCTCGCAACAAAGTTGTTAAAGAGAGTATTATAGTTTTGTTCATACAACGGTTGTTTGTAACTCCTAAAACTAAGAGAGTCAGATATAGGATTATATATACCAAAGTGATCAGGGTGACGAGTAGAGTTGAAATCTGGATGTCTGTCTGTCCGTCCGTTCGTCTGTCCGTCCGTCCGTGCAAGCTGTAACTTGAGTAAAAATTGAGATATCATGATCCAACTTGGTACACGTATTTCTTGGCTCCATAAGAAGGCTAAGTTCGAAGATGGGCAAAATCGGCCCATAAAATGGCGGAAACCGAAAACCTATAAAATGTCATAACTAAGCCGTAAATAAAGATATTAAAATGAAATTTGTCACAAAGGATCGCATTAGAGAGGGGCATATTTGGACGTATTTTTTTTAGAAAAGTGGGCTTGGCCCCGCCCCCTACTAACTTTTTTATACATATCTCGAAAACTACTATAGCTATGTCAACCAAACTGTATAGAGTCG
>NW_017537456.1:907176-918381 GCF_001853355.1 Bactrocera latifrons
GGTGAAATCGGTTCACAACCACGCCTGAAATCTCGATTATCACTTTATCATGCGAGAGTATAAAATGTTCGGTGACACCCGAACTTAGCCCTTCCTTATTTGTTGTGTTGTCAATTTGTGCTAATTAGTCCTCATTAATCTCTCCTCTACACTATAAAGGCTGATATCCAACCCTGACACCCTAAAGTAATACAAATTTGCTTCCCGGTTGGGCGACGTTTCTTTAGAGAGGTATTTTCAGTGACCTGCAAAGACATATACAGYTTTGATGAAGCGAAAGACTTTTTCTACCCGCTCACTTGCAAAAAGGAAATTGGGTGGGTAGCCATTGCACAGCTAGAGCACAAAGTTAGAGGAACATGTTCGAAGGAACCACGTATTCGGCGATATGGCACCTTAAAGCTTTTTTCTAAAATTACGAAGATTTGCAAAATCCGATGAGATACCTCAAGTGAGTTTTATAAATATTAATGTTGAGTTATTTAAGCACATCTAGAGACCAAAATGCCATAATATGGATCAACAAACTGAATGAAGTTTTTAACAATGTTGAAATGGGACGACTCTACTGATTAGGTCTTGCCGACTGAATGGTTGCGCAGCATTCCCTGGGTACTAGCTTTTAAAAAATTAAAGAAATAGCGGAAGACCTGATTAAATTTGGATTAACCAAGTGGAAATGARCTGATCCACCTTGGATTAACCAAATGCAAATGAGCTTGTCTTCACTTGGCATTTGAAATGGTATCAGCTTTTGAATTTTAAATGATTCTGAGTCTCGAAAAGTGGTTTCCACAATAAAGAGATAMCGTTCTTCGACCAATTAATGCCATCAGAAAATCTCTAAAGGTGTCAAGAACAGCCAAACAATTAGTTGACTGGAACAAAACAAAAAGAAACCTTACTGTTGTGCCTTGAAACAGATCGAATCGATTTTACTAAAACGAGTAARATGACTGCAACAACAAGATATTCGTAAGCTAATGCCAGAAATCGTTGAAGCAGTCGAGACTCGATTACTTTTGTTCCCCACAGAATGTGGATATCAATGGTACAAGCGGTACTGCTTTCCTAAGTAAGAAGAAGAAGATTGAACGTGAATATTTTAGAATAAAAAATTCAGATCTTTGGACCACCCTGTAGTTKTGCATGTAAATACAAATTGTATTTAAGCTTTGGCGAAACAAAATCGGCTATGCTTTGGCAAACGTGTTAAATTTGTGAAACATATTTATGTATTTTTACAACAGACATCATACATACGTACACATTTTTCAAAATCCATATACATATACAAATTTATATAGCAACACACCTCTGCATTGCAAAAGTTCGCAAAACATGCTAGCACTTTGCGCACACTTCGAGCACAACACTCGTGCATGTATGTATGTAAGTGGTGTTGTGTAGTGCCAGCACAGCTCAGCGACCGCCCATAGAGGGCGGGGAGTGAGGTGGGAAAAAACTTTACAATTCGAAATTTGCATGCAATATCTAAGCGTATGCAATTGCTGTTGTTGTTTCACATTTCCGCCACTTGTTGTTTTTGTTGTTGTTGTTAGTATTTTACACCATTTTATTGTAATCAATTTTCGCAATTCGATTTTGATGTCAATGCGCGCGCGAAACCGAAGTTGGCAGCTCTTATTCGCCAAGAGCGCGCGCACGTGTGTGTGTGTGTGTTTGTTGCATGGGCTGGCGCGGCAAGAGGGTGCCGGGGAGACGCTGTTTTATCTATCAGTTTTTTCCATCTAAGCGAATAACAAATGTAAGCGCACAAAATATGATGGCACGCAAACAATAAAAAAAAAACAAAAACAAAAAAGGAAAAGGAAAAGTAGAAAATCCAAACCAACGAAAGTTGAGCAAAGAAAACAAAGAAAGAATGCACAAAAAGCGCAATACGAAGTAAACTGTATAAAATATTGTTTGCATACAAAGCGCGCATAGCGAAGGCAACTTTTCCCATGTACAYCGTATTCGCATTTGTGTTAGTTTCCGCGAGGAGCAGGRCGAGACAAATGCAACGGAGGAAATTGTGGCGATAAATATCCTTTGATTGAAGTATAAATTACTTTGTTAATGGAATTATTTGCAGGTATTGCTTTGTAGTCACTTTTTGCAGGCGTCTAGGTGACTTGAGCTGACTCAGCCCCAGTAGTAGTTTCCGTGTAACCGAAACGCACTTTTATTTTTAATGCGGCTAAAGGCTCTCAACTTTACTTTGACATATTTGGCTAGCATAACTTCAAGTCAACACAAGTTAATCTTAACAACGAGATGTTAGTTATATACTTCGCCCATCGTTACTAACAGCAGGTACCACATTCAAAATCTTCAACGGTATCACTGGCTTCTAATTCGCTTAATCAAACTTCAACTCAAAAGTTCACTCAGCTTTCTGCAAGCTTTCATAGAAGCTTTCATCGAACGATGCATTGTAGTTTGCTTGGAAGAATTTGATCAACCACGTGTTCCAGATTGGCTTTCTGAAGCGTAATATTTACTGAAGTCCATTTTTATGCCCATGACATGAAACTATCGGGAACATGAGGGCAGGTTGAAAGCTTCAGCTTTTTCAGCTATTTTAAGTAGTTAATCACAAGTCCAAAACTGCTTTGACATTAACAATCAGTAATTACTTTTTTTTATTTATTTACCTAGAGTAAAGGGAAAAAAAATTTAATTCTCTGTCTTTATTTCCCCCCACAACAAAAAGCATACTCTGTAAGTCACTCACTATTCCCGTCCTGAGGCTTGATGAGGGACGATGACAACATCCGATGAGTCGACGTTACGAGTTTTCGAAAGAAAGGTTCTGCGGTAGATTTATGGTCCTTTGCWCATTTGCCATGGCGAATACCGCATTCGATGGAAAGACGTGCTATATAAGATATACGATGACATTGACATCAGTAAAGAGAAGGTCCACCAAAGGCACCGTCAGTTTGCAGTGAGACAACACTGAGAAAGTTAATTTCGAAGCTATAGACAATAATATTTTCGAGTCAGYGAAGTGAAATTTAAAGTCGACTTATCATTACGAAAGTTACTTTAGACTCAGTATATTAGGTCTATTAAAAGGAAGTCCACAATTTATCCAATAGATGGAATTGGTGATCTGTAAGGATTATCAGSCTACGCTATAAAATTTTAAGGATATAAGATATCGCAAAACAAAATTGGAATCCAACAAAGCATGCGTCTTATGTCGTTTTATCGATTCCGTTCCACTAATTTTGATACCAATAAAGCGCCAACCACTGGAAGACCATTTGTCAAATTTTCAATATAATACTGGATATCGTCAAGTCCTACCGCCATATAAGCACTGTTGCTCAGGGGCTAAACTTTGCACAAATTTTTTTTGGCGCCATTAATATTTAAGACGGGCCACACGCGACTTCGCGACAAAGCTTCATGGAATAACCGTCCACGAATCGCTACTGATGTTGGATGCCGATGGTTACTGGTGATAAAAACTGGACTACTCGCCGTCAAAACGGTCGTTAAAGTATTGCGAGAGCCGCGCAAATGGAGTCCAATTCAGAAGTTTTGGTGACAGAGTTCTGACAGAGTTATGACAGAGAGTCATCTACTATGAGCTTCTCCTCTACGTGCTCTTAATTCGGACTTATACAATCAGCGGTTCAAGAGTGTGAAAGATGCAATCACCTGGAAGCCTTGAGCTTTGGCCAATRAGAGCGCAATTTTATTCCATCGGGATAATGGCAAGCTGCGTACATAGACTGTGGCTCGTTAGAAACTCTGAGAGCTTGTTTGAGAGGTTTTTAAGTATGTATTCACCTTATAGTCCGAACCTGGCACCAAGCTATTACTACCTTTTGCAGTCTAGGGCGAACGATTTGGCTGATGAAAAGTCGGATAAAGAGTACTTTCTGAAAATTAACTAAGTTTGTTTTTTGCCAATAGAGACGAGAAATTCTATGATAGTGGCATTACGAAAATATTTTCAAAATGCCAACAAGTTATCGAGCAAAGCGGTTCATATTTTATCTAAATCAGGTTATTCTAATTGAGCTAATTTCAACTCCTTCATTCTAATGCAAAAATAATAGATTTTTTTTATAAACCTTATATAACTCTGTTAACTGTCACGTCCTGACAATGATAGAGTACAGTATCGCTGGGACGGCTTTGGTAGCATTCAAGGAAAAACAAAAGTCCACAAAAGTTATGGAAATCCGAAAAATCAGTGCCACTTAACATATAATAGTATTTAATATTCCATTCATCCATCTGCCATTTAAAGGATATTTTGAACAACTTATTCATTGTTACACCACAGAGACCAGTTTTTGAAGTTGTTTACGCTGAAATGCATTAKCCAATAACCCAGAGGGACTTAAGCATTTTCCTATGGGGTAAAATTTGCAATAAAATATCTAAATTACACATACACTCACAACAGTACAATACACGAACTAACAAAGTGTCAATAATGTTGCTAACCACTGTGAGCCAAAGACGATTCGTCAACGCTGTTATCATACATATATACCCATACATACATATATATATTATATACAMATATATATTTCTATTGCATRTAGTTGAGCCATAGYGACTGTCTTCCCATTGACATTTGGGATTTGTGGCAATTCGTATGCAATGAGCGCTACTAGCTGCCAAACTGAGCCGCCATGCTAGCGATCAAGCCAATGACAAGGGTCTGCATATATACAACTATCGTATRTACACATATTTATATACATACATATGTATAAACATAGCGTATTTTGCGAGCCGCAAATGCACACCTCCTTTTGTAGCTAAACGCACTTACGGATACACATTAGGGTGGGTCAAAAAAAATATAAAAAAAAATTTTGTAGCTTAATGCGCTTACTGAAACACATAAGAGTGAGTTAAAGGAAATAATTTTTGTTTTTGTAGCTGAAAGCACTTACGGATACACATTAGGGTGGGTCAAAGAAAAATAATTTTTTTTTTGTAGTTAAACGCCCTTACGGGTATGTTTTAGGATGGGTTAAAGAAAAATAATTTTTTTGTAACTAAACACATTTACGGATACACATTAGGGTGGGTCAAAAAAAATTGTATGGGAAAAAACGCACTCACGGGTGCATATTAGGGTGGGTTAAAGAAAAATATTTTTGTTTGGGGAAAAACGCATTTACGGATACACATTAGGGTGGGTCAACGATTTTTTTATTTTTTTTTTTGTTTTTTGCTTGGTACTGCGTAAATAAAGTTCTTAGAAACGGAGAACTTTGCCGTTACAATTAAGAATTCATGATTGAAGCGACTTTTCCAGAGTTGTCTAAAAACCTAGTTTCAGAGCAACAAGCGAAAAAAATATTCCTCTTTCGAACCACTCTCAACACACAGCCACACATATGCGTATAAAAAAAACCCCATATCATTACACATACAATATATCTCTTATATACATATAATTACATCAATATCTACAAATATGCGAACATTTATGCAACCGATTGCTAAGACAATGCGCACTACAACGCGCTGCTTCGCTTTTACACACACACAGACAAGCGCGCAATCATCATTCTGGATATGCGACGCGTTCGCGCGCTTAGAATGCGAATTAGGCGCAGCCAGCAAATATTTGCTGCAAAATGCACTTGAAATTTCGCAATCTAGGCAACAAAAACAACGCAATTACACCAACAACATCAGGCTAGGCAAACAGGCATACTTAGAAGCAACAATAAGATATCGGGCTATAACACTAGCTTTCGCGGCAGGAGAGAAAAAAGGTGTGCATACACACTCMCACACAGGCGAACACTCGARCACAGTGTTTTACAATACGAACGCAACAACAACAATGTGCCAACGGTTGCAGAAAATGATGAATGGCTCTCGAGGAGCGTAAACAAAGTGCGAGTGCAGWGTGGAGTGCGGCAAAGTTTTGAGAAATGGTTTGTCGCTGTTGGCGCTTTGGMATGTTGCAGCTGCTGCACTACATCCGCACACCCGCCGCCACACACACACCCATACATTCAAACGCACTCTCATAAATAAGCGCCACACATACACATACGCTTGTGTATTTGTATATGTATGAGTGCTTGGTTGTAGTTTTTTGCCCCGAGAAGTCTCAATTCTGACAATTCCGGTTGGTAATGGATTTGTGAAATTGAACTTTGTCGCCGGCGTAGTTCGCAGTAGTCCCGCGAGCGTGATATTACAAAAGTGTTTCAAAACTGTTGTTGGATTGGACCAGTTTTTTTACTCATTTTTGTAAATATGAAAATTAAATGCGAAGATACGAACACATGTCAGCGATATAAGTTGCAGGCCACAGCCCGAACTCTCGGCATAAAGTTGAAATTTTACAAATATGCGCCTCACTGATGCCCCTCAAGCAACGCCCGTGTCAGAATATTGAGTCAGATTTTCATATAAAAACTTGATTCCTATAGTTCAGTATGGCAACTATATGCTAAAGTTATCCGATCTGAACAATTTGTTGGGAGATTGTAGCGTGGTCTTGGACTATAATTTATGCCAGCACACGCGAAGATATCTTGTCAAACAAGAAAGTTTTCCATACAAAACCTTGATTCCGATTGTTCAGTTTATATGACAGTTATATCCTATAGTGGTCCAATATCAGCGGTTTCAACAAATAAGCAACTTACTGAAGAAGAATAGACGTGTCCAAAAATCGCTGTGTAGTTCGTGTTGTACAGAGGTACATTATAGCAGATCRTTTCTTCCATAAAATCGCATATTTGTTRAATGTTCTACGAATCTTTCTAAACAATTTTACCCAAAAGAATATTGTCGATTTTGAACAGCGAGTTTTTAAATGAAATTTAGAAGTATGTTATAGTTGACCAATTTACTTTATTTTCACCTTCAGCGGAGACCCCACAATCTGCGCGAAATGCTGTGGGATAAGCCTCTTTAACATCGCATATARGATTCTATCGAGCATACTGTGTGAAATACTGAAACCTACCGTAAACAAACTGATTTGACCTTATTAGTGKGGCCTTAAACGTGAAATATCTATAATCGACCAGCCAAATGTTGAAAAATGCTTGTAAAAGGAAGACGACACACACCAACCCTTCGAAAGGAGCTGCCTCTATGCCGATATGTCTGAACTGGGTATCTTCGCAACGCTAATATGGCTGTGTAAGCTGACGTTGAGCAACACCAAAAGCTCCATCAAACTCGGGAAGCAGGTCTACAAGCCTTTCGATACCAAAAGAGATTTCAAACAAGGATACCCCTTAACGTACGACTTCTTCACTCTACTCCTGGAGAAAGTAAGAGACCTGAATAGAATAGCTACAATCTTCTACAAGAGTGTACAAGTCACTCATCATCCCCGTCAGCATCGACATCACTCCATATCTAAGAGTACTCGACGCAATACCCGCTGGGGCAAGCAGAGAAAGAGGAAGACCATCAGAAGAACGACAGACGCGCTATTGTAAGCTCGCCTAAAATCGAAAAAAATAAGTGCCCTGTGGAAAGACGTGCAGTGCATTATTTATTTACGAAAGGAAGTATGGTTTCCACAATGCTGTAGGATACGGTATTAAGATGTTTCAAAGAGGAAAAGAGAGAAGTTACAAATAWACTAACATACAGGAAGCTTAAATAACAAAATCTTCAGAATCCACAGCAAACAGACAGAGCTGTTCGAGTTGAGATGTGGTGGCAATGAGAGGAGAAGAGATTGTTTGGTGTTTAGTACTCACTTAGTATAATATCAAAGGAAGTGTCGACCAAATTATGTTGCTGTCATGCATATTTGTTAACTCTAAGAAATATTTAATACAATTGGAACGTTTGAGGCGCCGAATCGATGGAACGACAGAGTGTTCAGAATGCTTCATGGAGACGTCAGAACTATAGATTAGCAGACTAAACAGCAACAGTTATGTATAGGATTCGAACCCTCAGATCAATTTTTTTACTACCATACTTCCTGGAATTTTTAAAGAGGGAAAAAGCGGCATATAGTATGGTCTCCAGATTTCTTATGATAATTTTATTGCAGGAGTCTAGCTCTTCATATTTCTTTTCTTTCGGCTCATAAACAAAAAAAAAAACGAATATTGCTTTATGCTTGTAAGTATTCCATACTCCGAAAATAAACATGACTGTAGTCACTTGGTTCGATAATCGGGTTCTGCAGATGAATCAATAGAACTTAAATCAGTTTAATATATATATTTTTTTTTTGTGGACCACAGACAAGCATATTGATATTTATTTTGTAATGTGCTCAAATGCAACGGCAGTCGTCAAAGGTTAAGTCCCAACAAATTTTAAATAAATATAGAAATTTTCTTCGCAGAACTGTTAAGTTAAAAAGTGAAATTTCTCTACTAATTTTCACATCAARAAACCAAAGCTTGCATGATTATATCCAAACGGAAGATATTAATTTTTCACATTTGTTTTATTTTTATTTTCCTTGCACTTTGCCTTGTTGATATTAATCGTTAGCACGTGATCGCACATAACCGAAAATAAACAAACAAATAAAACGGAGGAAAGAATTCCTTCAGTGTAGTCACCTCATGACTTGCGAATTGGCGTCAAATATTTCAAGTTTAAGTGCGCACACATACAGAAAAATTTGGTACAAATACAAATGCAGATACACGCATRCACATGTGATAATAGCTATTTTTAAAATATACATACATACAAACACTTAAACCTCGAAACTCTCTCAGACATCCAGACATCTCAGAAGAGTAACTAGCAACTATGCAGGTGCTAATATGTTGATTACACAAATAACGACTCAACTAATCGGCCATCGTAGGTGAGTTGATTTTTACTGAAATAACAACAAAGCGAAAATTCCCAACGGAAAGATGAAAATCAATTTTAGTAATAGTTAAATGCTAAAATCAGAAAATCTGTGTGAAAAGAAAACAGAAGTGCAGTCATAAATAATTTAACACCAGAGATAGTCGCAAAAAAAAAAAAAGATTTTAGTAGCTGTCAAATTCATGAGAAGCCCTTTGATAAACCGTATCCCATAGGGGAGTGTAAAAGTGATGCATGCCAGACTTTGAAATATTAAATCAATTTTTTATGCGTGAATTCATCAAAAATCAGCCGAAATCATCATTAAAATTCATGAAAATGGAATTGAACATCGCCAAAACACCGATTTATCGCATTTTGCCCGWACATAAAATAATTGATTATGCCGAAAAAACCATTTGTTCTGTTTTTTAGTGCTGTTTACTTTGGAACGCACCTTGTAGAACGTGTTCAACACGCAGAGAAGAAAAAATATAGCAGCTGTAGCTGAGAATGTACACAAAGACTGTAGAAAATCGATTCGGCGCCGTTCGCAGCTCGCTATGGAACGACTTAGCACATTTTACGTCGAGATCTTAAATTAAAAGCGTACAAAACACAAGAGCTGCCCTTTCACCCAACAAAAAAGAACGGTTTGGTGTGGTTTGTGGACTCATCGGTCCATTTTTCTTTTCTAAAATGATGCCGGCGAGAACGTAATTGCAATGGTGATCGTTAACGCGCCATGATAACGGACTATTTTACTTGATGCTTGAAATTGAAGGTCATGATCTCGGCGACACTTCGGTGTGCAGATAATTTTACGTTTTAAGCCGGTCGATGGGTCACCAAGATCATGTGATATTACACTTTTCCTGTGTAGATATGGAAAGTATAATGTCTATGGAACAAAACATCAGGGATGTCATTCGCCTAGTACATATAGTCGAATAGACCAAATGAGTCATTGAAAATTAGACTAAATGGATGGACCATCTGTGACGTATCCGCGGCCAACATTTAAAATAGATAATTTTCAACAAATAATTGCGAACGAATAGTATTTCGAATGATAATAAACCTTCTCCATTAAATTGAAGTTTCTGTGTTTTTTCTTTAYAAAAAAATGGGGGAATTATCCTTTATAACTATATCCTAATGTATAATGCAGATACTACTGAAAGTTTATACTCACTTCGTACCCGACTGTCACTGCTAATTTCTGTGAGTAATACTAATGTAACACTAAATAATTCAAGTTAGAATGGCTACTCAAGCGTATAAAAAAATATTAGCTACTTAGCTTATTGCTGAAGAAAAATCTTATAGGAGAATAAGATTGACAAAATTTTAGTGCTGTAACTTCACCGTTAAAAGGTTATGTTCAATTGGTCTTCAAATGTTAAGCCCAAGTTAGAATACATTGAATATTGTAAACTGTCTGGGAATGATCAAAATTTTTATGCCAAAAAATTTCTCAAATCCAAAAAAAAAAAAGTATTGCAACTAATAATCGTCCAAAGACAAATCAACATTTTAATATTTGATAAAATGGCGGCTGCCCAGAACAAAAATTCGTGTTTGTGTAAAAATGTACATATTCTTTAAAGAGACTACAAATTCGAGATTACGAGTATTATTACAAATAATATTCCTTCGAATATTACCAGACAAAGTTCATGRGCCCAGCTGGTTCACATAAATTTTTCTCATCGTCTGTGAAAACGACGTTTTGAGCAAAGCTCGCCTAAAGTTTTGAAAGCCAATTMCATTAAGTTAAAATAAATATGCGCATAAGCCCGAAACAATTCGCTGGATCAATTTCTAATTTTCGAATAATATTTGCAAAAAATKTGTACATTCAGTAACAGCAAAAAAAATTTCAATCTTTTGAAATTCACGAATTGATTTTTATTTAAAWATATATGTTCGAAAACTGTTCATAAAAAAAAATAAAAAATATACAACATACATATTTTTTTAATAACGTAGCGCTTGATATTTAATTATTTATTTTATTTTTAATTTACGAAACGCATAATGGTCTTATAATTTTCTTTTCCTAATACAAGTAGATGGTTATTCATTATTTATTTGAATTAGGAATATTTATTATTTTACTTTTATTTTTTATTTTATTTCATTTCACCGCATTCACTTTTGAATAATAATGAATAATTTTATTTGAATTTATTAATATGTAACCTGGTCTAAGAAAAGGGAACTAACGTGCGAAAACTAGTTTATGACTTTTTGGATTCTATCACGTGAAAAAAAATATTTATTTTTTATTTTTTTATGTTACTGAATACATTTTTTTTTTACTTGATTTTATTTTGCTTTATTTGATATTAATGATTGTTATTAATTAATTTTCATGTTTTTATTTATTTTATATGAGCTTTCATTTTT
>NW_017537456.1:918721-983869 GCF_001853355.1 Bactrocera latifrons
TTTTTTTTTTTTGTTTAATTTTGTACGTATATCCATATATTGATTGTATTTTATTTTTTTTTAAGCTGTATCAATGAGTGTTACTCACCTGGAAAACAATTTTGCTTGAATTTCTGTAAAACCGACTCGGTTTCGTTGCAAAAATTTCTATTCCACTTTGAGTAGTTATAGCTGCGTGAAGTAGTAAAAAATACCAATAATAATAATAAACTCGTAATTGAAAAGCACAAAAAATTCATAAAATATTACACGTACGTATAAATATGCGTGTATAAAGTAAGCACTAGACAACAACAACAACTAATGGAATGAAAATGTTACAAATTACTAGAGTCAATAACAAAGTAGAAAAACGTAAAATTTAGACTTTAAATTATTGTTGAAAGAAAAAACCACAACATAGTATACCCGCGCACATAACAACCGAACGAAAACTAGCGCGCGCACACACACACAGACACGCGCGCACACACGCGTAAGCTTTAGAAACGTTAAACCGAAAGCGAAAATGCTGAGAAAATCGCGAACTGCAACGGATTCGAAAACTCAATTGCAACGCACGAAAAGTCACTTATACATACATGCGCACACACACACACAATGACATTACAAAGTTGGCTGTGTGAAATGCAGCGCGTATGGAGAAAAACAATTTAAGACCTTCGCGAACACATTTGGAATAAAAATTACATAAATTATGGAAAATGCATTTGCGAAAAATAAMGAAAAATAACTWGCGAAAACTTCAAACGCCTGTRCGCAAGCGTCGCACTTCGTGGCCGTGTCGTTTACGCGCACRCAAACGAATTTCAGCAAATTTTCCTTATTACGCAAGTCAAATGTTGCACATTGTGTTCGGCTCACATTTCATTCGATCACTTTGTATTTCACTAGTATTTACTTTGTCGTTGGCAATTTGCTTAGTTGAAACGCCAGGAGATTTTCAGAACCTTACCGCAGCGCAGCCAAAAACAGACTCAACTTGGCTAAAGTCGGCAACGACCACAACACCTGCAGCAGCGGCCGGGCCGACAGCCAACAACACCTGAGCGTGTAATAAAAAGCGAAAAGTGACTGCAGCAGCGACTGCGCGCCAACGTCCAATATGCGCGCGCAGCARCAAGCTATGCGCTGCAACGTGCTGCGCAAATTAGCAACAACAGCGCCGACGCAGCGCTTTGCTATTTGTGAACCGAACGACGACGCCGGCGTCGGTGCGGATGAGCAACCTCGCCCGAAACGGATTAGGATCGTACGCAGCTCGTTTGCTCTGGTGTTGTTGTTGTTGTTGTGATAGTTACTGTTGCTGTTGGCAGCCGGTCTGCGCTGCCGTTTACAGCATTATCCTCTGCTGCTGCTAACGTAGACTGCTAATTAACAGCGGCTAACAGCGTCGCACGATTCTACCATACCGCTGTGCTGTTGTTTTTTCGCTTTCTTAACTCGTTTTTCTTTCGTAGTGATTTCGTGTAGCTAGCAGTCGTATTGTTTATCTATTTATTTCGCATGTGTTTATGTGTGTGCGTGTCTGTGTATTTACAAACTTTTCAACAACTTAAGGTTATTGTTGCTGTTGCGGTTAATGTTGTTATTATCGTTGTTGCTCTTGTTATTCATGTCATTGCATTGTAATTATTATTATTTATTGTTGTTGTCACATCATCTCACGTCCCACAGATGTTATCGGCAAGCGTTTAAGATTTCTCAAAATCTCCGAGCCGCCTGAGCAATAATCACATTTTTTTGGGGTTAAACACGTTCCTATTGTGTACATTGTGTCGTTTTTAATGGCAAGTGATATAAAAACAGAAAACAGAAAAGAAACCGTCGAGACATAATAAACCACATCATTGAAAATGCAAGTGCCGAAATAAAATTTAATAACTTTTTTCGTTTTTTCAATAATATTTGTATCGTTTTTATGTTCTTTGAGACCTTGAAAGGAGAACTTAGCTTTGWCCTTAGCCGAGGTGTCTGGACTTTAAGTCTAAATATTACATGCTCGGTATTCTTCTATWATAAAGGGTGATCCATTTTCGGGGTCACCACTTTTTTTAAGAAAAAGCACAAACATACACTTATACACTTCAAATTTGATGGAGAATGTTTGTTATCATTCGAAAGAACATTCTTTGGCATTTATTTTTTGAAGATTATCTCTTTCAAATGTTAGCCGAGACAACATTTCAGATAGTCCATCCGTTGAGTCCAGTTTTCGGTGACTCGTTCGAGAATTTCGACTGGTAACTGGCGCGAGACACGCGCTGTCTCTTATACACATCTAGATGTGTATAAGAGACAGATTCTAGTGTTCACCGTTGACTGTAAGATTATGACGCCGGTTTAATTTTTGAAGAAATGTAGACATGTATGGATAAGTTTATTTCTGGATGAAATGGCTGCCTTTGAATCTCTTCAGCTTGCCCTTCATCAAAAATCCGGCAATTTTGCTTGTTTACATACCCATTCAACCAGAAATGGGTCTCATCACTGAACAAAACTTGGCTCGAAAGCATCGGAACTTCTTTTCAAGAGCCCATAGAGCGAATCCATGTCRCYTAGGAAGGTSGAGTAGTTTTAATTCTTGTAAAAGCTATATTTTGCTCGCTTTCAATTTAAAATATCGATGTTCCATATATCAATCCGAGATGCTGAAATGTTGCGAGGTGTAAAAGTCAACACAAGCCATTTACATCAAAGATCTCACACTCGAATAACTTGATGCCACTTTATCAAAACTTTATCAATCGAAAGAAGATGGAATCTCCGAATATTTTGCTTTCGTCGATTCAAATAAGGTGACTTTCTTGGTCTCCAATGTTCAGTACGAAACAAGTCGTAGATCCAGGGTGATGTTCTGGAAAGTTGACTAGTTGGGCCCCATATTGAGAATAATAATGGCAGAAAAGCGGTTGCTTGAAGTCCTTTCCAACCTAACAAACAAATAATTAATTAGATCAATAACTATAACTATAACTATAACTATAACTATAACTATAACTATAACTATAACTATAACTATAACTATAACTATCACTATAACTATAACTATAACTATAACTATAACTATCACTATAACTATAACCATAACCATAACTATAACTAATTTAAATGATTTGGATTTTCGATCTCTTGAATCATTTATCACTTAGGCATTCGCGATAATGATGTGGGGATCCAAAAGTTGAAAAACTTTATTGGKTTTCAAAATATTCTCAATTAAGATCCATGTGCCGAAGCACTTTTGTCGCTCTGATTGAGGTTTCTTGAAAACATGTGTTCTGAAAGCATCAACCGTTTCTGAGGTGACAAAATCTGTTGACGTCTTAGTTCATTTTTTATGTATAGGAATAAAAAGAAGAAAGAGGGTGTCAAGTTGAGAATACTTAGTGCTTAGAGTGYTGAAAAATTCAGTTGTWTCWGTCGATATGCGAAAGCTTTCATTTTCGTGGTGAAGATTTATTCGTCCGTCGCAAATGGAAATATTTAATCTTTAATTCTTATRAATTTGCGAGAGTGTGTAGAGTACAGTTTATTATCTCGAAACTTAACTTCTCCTTTCTCATTTCGTCATTTAACCTTTTCAACTRTAATTTCCCAAACCTTCGAAATTTTCACAGTAATTGGCAATGTTTAAAACAAACTCCAATTATCAAAATATGGGGAATTCTTAAAATAACCGGTGAACTTGTTCCAAATTCCTTTACATAGAAAGACATACATATGTATATATGTAAGCACATATGTTTTTACATTTGTAACGCGGAGAAGTTTATGCCCTTCCGCCAGCATGCATAATTCATAAAATCTTGACATGCGATCACTTTTACGCCGATGCAAAATGAAGGACAATGCCTWATGCATTCACAGTGGGTTATTATTTTTTTCCTCGCCTGCATGCCGAAATTTCTGTATTCTTAAAATTAATGAGATTTACTGTTGCTGACGGCTAATAATGAGGCATTCTCTTACAACTTGATRAGCCGGACTGTCAGCCTATATTTCGCAGCCTCTTCTTTATGTTTTGCTTCGTCTCTTTTTTTATCTCTTTCTCACTTTCACTCATAACGGCATATCCGCTGTTACTTACACATTATTCATCCACTTTATGCTGACTAATGCAGTTTGCAATCTTCTGCTTATCATTTTATAAGTCGGTAAGTGGTGCGAGGCTAAGGCACTGGTAACCAAGTAATAATATTTTTTTGCCGCTGGTAATTAGCAATCAATTAACAATGAGCTGTCAAATRGCAGTTGACAAATTAGGTGGCGTAATCTTTAGAGGCGTGGGTTATTCTCAATATATTCTTACCGGTTTAACAACTCTCTGACGTCGAGACTCGAATGGAAYTTTGTAGATCAATTATTAAATTTTTTTATATCATCCCAGATTTGTTTAGCTYAGGCTTTATTCTCAATTGTGCTTCGAATCCTAATTCTGCATTAAAAGATACTGAAAAAAGTAAATATGGAACATTGCTATGCTCCACTATTGTTTTTTTTACCTACAAAGATCACTGTCTGGGCATGGATTACCGGGGATTATTTTCGATGATAGTTTCGAAAAGTCAATTAACGACTTTGGCAATTAACATCCACTAAATAAAAAGGCGATTCCGTTGGAAGTGACTTGCAAGACATAATCTTACTGTATTAAACCTCTGAAGCACCACATCATTTCTAGCTCACGACAGAACCTGCGCAGGTATCAATTCCCGATCCAAACATTGGGAACGTCAGTTACGACGATATGCTCGATGATACATACTTAGTTTGCTCCGCAGAGRACATCGCTGCGATAAATACTATGCGAGATTATAAACAAAACTGAAAAAAATCAATCTAATATTGGCAATTAAGAAACATATTCAGSCCATAATATACTATTACAATATTATATAACAATTAGATTCTAAGTACACAAAATATTGTCAAAGGTTGGGTGTAAGATTAGACTCCAGACTTTCCTACTGGACAAAAATCCAACACCCGCTTAGAGTGTCTAAAATAACTTTCTAMCTTATCAGGCTATTGGCTAACATCGGAGACGGAAGCTTTCAATTTCGGCCACGCTGAATGTCTTGTGTTACTGAGCAGGGCCTTGCATACTTATAGGGGAAGGATAACCGAAGTGAGGCCCTACAAAAAGTTTATCGAACAACTGCTCTGAAGCTGTATCGGTAATAAGCGGAAAGACCTCTAACGACTTATAAGCCTTTGAAATAACAAAACTAAGGATGTTAACGAAAAAATTAACAAATATCACCACAATAAGACACACAAGAAATAATACCGATACTCTAAGCTTTCCTACTGGACAGAAATCCAATACGCTGTGTAAAGGGTGTCTAGAATAACTTTTCAACTTATCAGGCTGTTGGCCAACATCGGAAACCGATGCAGGAAAAACGAAAGCTTTCAATTTTCACCACACYGAATGTCTTGTGTTATTGAGAATAGCCTGGCATACTCATTGAGGAAGAATAACCGAAGGAAGGCCTTACAATACCGGCATATAACAACTTTTGTTGGATTCGGCTCACTTTGCCATACMCAYACGGTGTACTGCTCTTTAGTTWCGAGTTTATACTCCTAATTCCACGTTTCGTCATCTTTCATCATGCCATAGACATGAATCGACACGAGCATTTTTAGCAATTGACAAGTTGTCTCGGATCCAACGGGAGCAATTTTTGTAAAGCCAAATCTTCATACATTATTAAATGTATGCAGGTCCCACTAAAGCCTACAGTTGCCTCTATCGCCCGATAGATATGGCAATATTAATACATATGTGCAGAGTATCAATGTTTGCTGGAAAAACAACTGACTTTGTATGATCTTCTCGAAATTCGTCTTGGAGTGATGTAAGAACTCGGAGCATACAAAGTACTCATCGAGTTCTGTAGTTTCAGGATCACCATGATCACCAAATGAATGTAAGCGCAATAATTGATGCTCACATCACCTTACAAGTGTTCGCATAAATAAATTGGACATTAATGCAAGCATACGCAATCRCACATACGTTGCAYACATATGTACATTTCTACATAMATACATATGTGTGATCCACTTGGCGCAGGCAATACTTTTGCATGACTTCTCAGCATTCAACACAGTCAAAATTAATTGGCTCGTTTTGTGACTCAATGAGAATTTTAATTCTGCCAGCATTTCGACCACAGCAAAGAATCGTCGCTGATGTGGTGTGACAACGGACAATGACGCGACGTTGTGTCGGAGCTTGTTGCTTGTTCTTCCCCGAAATGAGTCAATGCGGCAGCAAGCATTTGCTACATTCAAGTATGATTTTACMTGTGTGTAGGTGTCAAGGTAGGTGTGATTGTATGGGATGTGTGTATATGTAAATACATGAACTTATGTACAGACAAGTACGTATATATATATAATATATGCAGTATACTATATACATATAATTAAATGAATGTAAAAGGTGATCCAAGTATATATAATTTTTTCAATAGACGTTTTTTTGATAGATCTCGTGTGAGTCGTGTCAACCTGTCATGTTGTTTTTGTTTAGTATTGTTTGGCATTTCATCATGAAATACTTACGAATGAACATCGTTTACAAATCGCTCAACTTTATTACGAAAATTCACGTTCTATAAGGAATGTGTTTCGCGGGCTTGGCCCAACTTATGGTCAACATAATCAGTCTACTGGACGTACTATTCGCAGCACCATCACCCATCTTGGATGCAACATTTACAAGGTACGTTCTAAAGTAAACAGAACAAATGTTTCTTCCTCAAAATCAATTTATTTTATACAAAGTAGCCTCCTTCTGCTTCAATACAGCTTCGACAGCATGTCGAACGAGTGTTTTAGCTCGTGGGCTGGTATGGCCGCCAGTATGCCGGTGCAAGCCTTTTGAATGCCCTCTACGCCTGCATAGCGCTTGCCTTTCATGGGCAAAGGAAGAAGTCGCACGGTGCCATACCAGGTGAATACGGRAAGTGGTTAATGACTAAAATGTGATTACAAAGTGTCCTACGAATGTTGGATTCTGATCAATTTTTGGTTGTCAGTCAATTTGTACGGAACAAACCGTGCACACACCTTTCGTAAGCTCAAATGTTCGGTCATAATGCGATAAATCAATGTTTTGGAGATGTTCAATCCTATTTCCACGAATTTCCAGAAAAAGCAACAGTTTGTTGTGGTTTGTGGGCCGATGGAATCATTGATCTATAATTCTTCAAAAATTATGCCGTTTAAAACTTAACCATCTCTTTATTGGGAGAACTCTTCATTTATCAGATAATTTCACGTTTTGGGCCGGTCAACTGGCCTCCAAGATCGTGTGATATCACACGTGTTCCCGTGGGTATATGTAAACTCTAAAGTCTATGCGGACAAGTTCTTTTCAAAAATAATAAAGATTCCCCACTAAATTTAAAGTTTCTGAGTTTTATCTTTGAAATGGTAGGGAACCTCGAAGTATCACCCTTTATTTTTWCACATATGCAAAAATGTGTGTGTATTTACATAATTGCCAGCAGACGCTACTGTAATTCACACGAGCAAACAATATCAAACCGATATGCCAGCAATCACACATACATACATTCATACATACACAAAAACAGTTGTGTGCGCAAATATGTTAATTACAATTGTTTGTATGTATGTCAAACAATTCTTTTAGGGAACTGCTGTTTGATGGAATTATTTCGTTGGCGAAACATAAATCAATGCGCCACTGACGGTCAGCTAAACGATTGACGGGCTGACTGCTGAGCTGATGAATTGCCGCCGGGCTGTTGGACTTGTGAACTTATAAACTTTTATGCAAATGTTCTCACATACACACATACATAAACACATACAAATCGTCTGGTTGAAAGGAGTGTCGCACATTAATTTGCGCCGACAACAAAAACAAAGAGACAATCGTCACGTCCGCAAGTGAACTGCATTCAAATGCGCAAACGCCGCGATGTCCGTACAAAATATACCAACAGACATACATACATATACACAAACACTCAATATAAGAGGATAACTTTCAATCAAATTTTATATGCTCATCGGCTAAACATACATGCATACATATATACACACACCTGCATATAATATAATAAGTAGTATGTCTGCAAGCACATGTCATTGTCAATATGCAGTTAAGTAATTCATTACTGGTGTGTAATTAGTCAAGCAATCGTAATTCATTATTCGGTAATTATACTCGATAATTGCAAGCAATTTTATTCTATAGAATTAAAGGAGCACACATGCATACATTCATAAGTATGCATTGTTAATTTCGCTTTTGTATTTTCGACAAAGAATTTGGAAAAATTCCAACATTACGGAGAGCTTTTARAGATAATCAAGTAGAAGCACGAGTTCTTTCGGTTAACTTTAATGAAATATAATTATTTGTTTYCTCTCAATTCTACTGTCATACCAAATTATCTGTTATTACAATATATGACAAAATGACCTCATAAAGTGTATTATCTGCGACTTAAATACTTTTCAAATCATCATTTCTTATATCGATACAACGAAACCATTATCTACCCATTTCCAAGGCAGCAACTTTGTAAGCGCATTAGATCCTCTCCGAATTCTCAAAAAATACGCTCGTTTGCAATAATCCACAAAGTCAATTCATCACATCAAGAAACCTAGTGGATTGCTCGCATGATCGATAACTCTTGAAAACACTCCTAAAATATTCGGTTGTAAGAACACCTTTTTTGTCAATTGCGATCATTATTTTCCTTTTTAAACGTGTACGAACCTGCACCTAGTCAYTTTCATCAATAGTAGTTTTCTCCTCTATGGATTAACAAGCGTCCGACACTAGCTATAAGGCTTTGTTGACCGGCATACCCGCTTTGATCTTGTTTTACTGACCTTGATGGGGATAAGTCCAGTATTTTCTACTCAGCSTTAGTTATTGTTTGTATTCCTATTCTATCCAGAATAAGGAAAATATCGTCCAAAGTTTTTCTTTAATGTACAAATACGCCAGTTTAATTTAATCTTCTTCTTCTTGATTGGCGTAGTCACCGCTTACGCGATTATAGCCGAGTTAACAACAGTGCGCCAGTCGTTTCTTCTTTTCGCTACGTGGCGCCAATTAGATATTCCAAGTGAAGCCAGGYCCTTCTCCACGTTGCGAGTTTTTGAGAGAAAGGTTCTGCGAAAGATTTATGGTCCTTTGCGCGTTGGCCACGGCGAATATCGCATTCGATCGAACGATGAGCTGTACGAGATATACGACGACATTGACATAGTTCAGCGAATTAAAAGACAGCGGCTACGCTGGCTAGGTCATGTTGTCCGGATGGACGAAAACACTCCAGCTCTGAAAGTATTCGACGCAGTACCCGCCGGGGAAAGCAGAGGAAGAGAAAGACTTCCACTCCGTTGGTAAGACTAAGTCGAGAAGGACCTGGCTAATCTTGGAATCTCCAATTGGCACCAAATAATGAAAAAGAAGAACGACTGTCGCGCTGTTATAAACTCGGCTATAACATATAAATATGAATAAGATTGTTTTTTTTTTTCAAATTTCCAGACTAGACATTGATATTCCCTTGATGTATAATCCAGAGACACTAAAGAGGGGCTAGCTATATTCTAAATCGCGCAATCGCTCAGTAAATCTGCAGAATTTGGTTACATTTTCATTACGAAACCGAACGAAAATTTGTTGAATAACAACAAATTCACCAAAATTCAATAAAACCATTTAAAAGTGCTTTCTTGTTTTTGTAAAAGTTTGTGTATTTTTTGTTTTTTCTTGCTTTCCAAAAGATTCTTTTCAACACTGGAGACAAACGCTCGAATATCAAACTCGCCGTTTGGTCAGCAATTGTTACCGTTTTATTTGCTGTTGTTGTTACTTTTGTTTCTTTATTGCTTTGTATTCAATCACTTCGGAACGCTTGTCAGCCAATATGCAATGATTTAAAGTGCTGGAGCGTGACATTTTTATTCACTTTTGCGGCCGGCACGCTATGCAGAAGCCGAAAAATCACGAAAGCAACCTTTTTTGCGCCTTTTGGAAGTTCTACCGCACACACGCACACCCACCAACTTTTGGCTGCAAATAGCGCAAAATGTTGGTAGATAAAAGGTAAATGTAAAGAAATTCAAACAAACCACGTAAATTCCCTGTGGAAGTTGYGCTTACTGCCGCCTAACYGGCGCTGCGGTCGGGGCACGGRGGGCRGCACAGTGGATCTGCGGCTGGCTGTTATACATATATATATGTATACATATGTAAGTACATWTTTGATRTGGGCAACGTCATTAATATGCAGTGCAGCGTGTGGCGCATCTTAACCTGCGGGCCTGGCGTCCGCTTCGTCACCCCCSCATGGCCCTTGCGCACGCCCACGGTTTGCTGATTTTTAGAATCATAAATTTCCAACGATTYCTTGCTTGTTTGCATTGTTTRGTGAAAAAATTCATAATTTCCATCGCTATATTTGATATTGTTGTTGTAGTTGGGTTTGTTGTGGTTGTTGCTGTTGTTATTATTTCATTAAAAAAATTATAATTTTTTATTGGTATTTTTGTGAGCGTTTGTTGTTGTTRTTCTTGTTGTATTAATTGTTGCAGTAGTTGTTGTTGTTGTGTTAATTGTTGTTTTAATTTGGTGAACAAATTACTTCAACACTGTTAGTGCTTTAGCAATTGTTGCTGTAATTGCTATTGCTGCTTCTAATGTTGTTTTATTGTTGTTGTTGTTGTTTTTCGCACATTTGTACATTAAAATTTCATTATATTTGGCACATTTTTAATCTTGCAACACCGATCGGGCACGTATTACGTGCCGCCACAGCCGCTGGCACTGGCTCGCCGCTACAGTTCGCCGAAGCGCTGGCAAGCCGCTTGTAGAGCACGTGTATGCCACATACACACCCGCATTGTGTGCGATTTGGTGGCTTGCACCGAGAAATTCACGCTTTATTTGTTTTGCAAAATTTACATTAAATAAGTGAATTAAATTTAAATTTGTATCGTGTAACCAGTTGTGTGTTTATGTGTGTGTGCATTGAATTTTATGTACATATCACATCTATGCACATACGCTAGGGCTCAAATGAAAGTATAAGCTTCACTGATGAAATAACTTATTAGTATTTTTCATTGTTASACACATACACTAACTATTAACAAAGAAAATGTTAAATTTYCGGAAAAAAATATTTTAAACTCGGCCATTTCCGGTSACCCCTCTTTTTGGTATTTTGGAAYCAAAAATTTACCATAAAAGCTCAATTGGAATTAAATTCGGTGCCTGTGCTGACCAGTTCAGTTTTTCGTTCTAGCTTTCTTCAAACAAGTGAGTAGCCATGCAAAATGTGTGTTTGGAAGATAAATGATCAAAAATTCATTTTTTTTTTCCTCACTTATTGTCGCGTTTCTCTATGAATGTCAACATATGAAGCAGCCGTCACTCGTCCGCATTCATTTTGACTACACTAACTTCTGGAAACAGCACCAAGCAATGAGAGAACCTTCTCCATGCTTCACTRTTGCTTGTAAACAATGTGGTTTCAAGCGATCAGAAGGTTTACACCACACTCGCTTACATTTTTTTGAGCTCCTTAGCGCGAATTCCGATTCATCGGACCAAACTACTTGATGCCAAAATGTGGTTGGCACTTTTAGATATTGCCTTGCAAACTGTAATGTTTTTTTCCTATTCCCAGCGCAAATCAAAGGTCGTTTTTGCGACATAGTTTATAAAACCAGATGTTCGTACTTTCGTTTGCATTGCWTTAATGGAAACATCCAAACCAAAACTTTCGTTCAACTCCATCGATGAAAATTCAGCGACTTTTGTTTTGTGAATGAAAATTTTGGGCTCCAACGTATTGAGTCTTCCATGTATTCCTTTTGTTGAAGTTTTCCAAAAATCTTTCTTGACACTACAATCGAAATGGAATATTTTTCAGATGTTTTGTTTTTGATACGTTTCATCCAACTTCTTCTTCAGTTTTCCGCATTTTTTGCTAAGAACARAACAAAACATATTCGTCGTGTAAATATTTTTTGCWTATAAATAATAAGTGCAAATTTTGCTCCAACTGTTTATTTACATAACGGTGCATCTTCATGAATTGCTTTATGAATTTATTCTTATGCGAACATGCAGACAGTAAATGAACACTCTGAGGTCGCGAGTAAGCAATATATTTATACTTCCTTTTGACGCCTAGTGTATGTATATATTTGCTTAATAACATAATTATTTACATTTTAATTTACCGCATTTATTGACATATATGCAGGTTCACATATGCATATAAGCGTACACACACACATACATAGATAAAATCACTGCAAATATATTACCACAAAATGCTAATATTTGCCATGTAAACAGCGGACTTGAAATAAAAACCTGTAAACTAGTATGAAAAACTAATGTTCACAATAAAATTATTAGAGAAAGCTCAATTAAAATTCTAATAATTTAATATCGAAATCTTTAACGAGAATGTTGCGATTAAAGTTCAATTAGGTTATATGAAGTGAGGTTAAGTTAGATGAGGGGAGCTTGGGTTGAAATCGCATCAGTTCAATGCATATAAGTTACATTGAGTTAAGTTAGGTTTAGGTCAGTTTAACGTGCTTCGATTTTGAAGTTATTTTCATAATGACGTTTTCAAAGAAACATTCGTCCCTATTGGCAAGGCAAAAAACTAAGACAATCGATTTCCACAGCTGTGGACTTTTTTCGCTAAGAAAATCATTCGTCATTGCCAGAAGCAGGTAGCACTGACTTCATGTRATGTCCCAGCTATAAGGTGAACTCATAAGAACCTCGCAATCAAGCTCCCGGGGAACTATCGATGTGTGTCGTCTGGTGTTGTCATGATGGAAAACAATTCCTCTTYTACTGGCCGATTATGGGCGAAAACTTCTTTCAAACGGTACACTTTTCGATGGTACCCGTCGGAAAGTAGATGATTCCATGGCRTTCCTATCAAACACAGAGCGAAACCTTGATCGATTTTTGTGGCGATTTTTGCGGCRATTCAACATCGAAATTCAGTTCACCGGAAATTGACGGACTYGACGATTTTCACYATTTTATCGATATGTTGGATAATTGGCCTTCCAGAGCGTGGTCCGGTTTGGTTGTTAACAATCGCATTAAGRATAACAATTCAAGGACATAYACCTGGAATGTCCCTYAATTGGGAAAGTGTGGCTATCCAGCCAGTTGATGTMCTCRTWAAAATWAAGGCTAACATCACCGCCATTCCAGAACTGACAACGCGGAGTAAGGTGAGGTCCTTGTGGCATTTACTACAGTGACCATATAAAGGAGCRCAAATACGGTGTGGKATTGGTTTTGGGAGAGAGATWCCGTCGCGGAACCCTGACATTCACTGCTGTAGATGAAACTCTAGCMACATTCTCCATCAAAGCGAAGTTCTTCGACATATCGCTGATATGCGCCTCTACGAAAGAAAAAGACGATGTGATTTCTGTGAGTGCTTCGARCATACCGATGAGAGCTGTCCCAGCCACCATGTGTGCTTGGCGACTTTAACGCCCTGGTGKACAAAGAAAGTATCAGTGGGACAACGGTCGGTAAATTCAGSCTCCRCGGGGAAACATCCCCWAATGGGTTGAGACAAATCGACTTCTCCGGGCCTGAGATTCCAGCATAGGAAATTCACCAAGTTACCTGGCTGTCTCCGGAGAGTCCGAAATGCGTGAGTACAAAGAGCCTGACTAGATGGRCGACAAAGGTAATGCTCAAAAATTCTACGAAAAGATCCGSTGTCTACTATAAGGTTTCAACACTGAAGTATACATACTCTTGTAACCCTCCTCACCCTCCKAGGTGATTTAGTGACTGATACCTAGATAATACTGAAATTATGGAAGGAACACYCCTCCAGCCTGCTGAATGACAGTGAAATCATAATACCAGGMGATGGTAAACCCGATTCTCCAACCGATGACGATGAAGCGGGCGTTCCATTGCTCGACCATGAAGAAGTTCGAATATCAATCATTGACATAGTTCACCGAATCAAGAGCTGACTCTGAGAGTGTTCGACGCAGTATCTGACGTTGGAAGCAGAGGAGTGAAAGACCACTCCCTTGGAAAGACCAGGTGGGGAGAACCTGTCTACTTTTGGAATCTCCAATTGGTGCCAAACAGCGAAAAGGAAGAACGACTAGCGCACTGTTGTAGACTCGGCTATAACCGCATAAGTGATGTCTACGCTAATAGAGAAGAAGCAGAAAAAGCCAAAATCAATATATTCGTCGGACGCTAAAACAGTCACAGAAGTGATGTCATGCCTCGGCTGTTATAGATGAACGATATAGGTTAGGCTGCTCAAAAGCATAAAAGTAGAGCCAAGCTCTGAATGATGCATCAAATTTTCTAAGGACCGYAGCCTTAATTTACACATTTGTTTTTTTTTTTTTACTGCCAGACTAGCCTTCGAGCTGCCAGTTCAACTAGGCACAAGCACTTAATATTCTTCCTTTCGCAACATGTGTCCCTAGAGCAACAACAACAACAACRAGATCTCCCTGTGAACGAGCAAAMAGTGAAGGAAAAAAGTAAAAGGTGGCAAACAGTGCATTCAACTCCCTTTCATATTCGCAGTCAGCGATCGGCCGCTGTAAGTTTCCAGTACAAATGGGCTAAAATCGAAAGGTTAACAGGAGCAACAAACACACAAACACACACACACACTTACATGTACATGCRGTTATAGATACRATTGCAATGCGCGTTGACTTTGCAAAGCAAAAGAATTCGACGTTGTCGCTGCGCTGACCGCAGTTCTTTTGAATAGATTTCAAACTGGTTTTGCGTCGTCACCACAGAATAGCAACAACAACAACTGAACAACGGATGATGCACTTGCACATTTATTTGCCATCTCTTTGGCAGTAGCTTCACGGTTAATAGGCRTCGGCTGCACTGTGTGGTTTGGTTGCGGTGTCGACTGTSCCGCCTCAACCTCAGCCGTCCACCGCTGCGCTCCGCCGATGTGGACRGGTTCCGATGGCTTGAATAAAAGCACATAATGTTCTTTTGTCGCTATGCATTGGCCACTTCGTTCGTTTTACGACACTGCCGCCGATTATCTAGGTAGGCAGCAACCAACAAACATCGTCGACATCATCGCCTCCACCGCKGCCACACAAGTGCAAAGCATGCATTTCAGCATACTTGTGAACTGTTTTCAAGGTCGCTCGCAGACAAATTTGAAATGTGAAAATCCGCGGTATTCTTCTCTTAAATTGCGGAGAYGATGYAGATAAAAGATATGGCTATTCTTACCTTGTTTGAGTGGTTCGCAGCAACGGCGGGCGAAGAGATGCACAGGTGCACTTAAGCCATCAAGCAGCCCAGTGTGTTGGTTAGCAATSTGTTGGAGCTGGTGAAGGCTTCGTTTTCCTCRGTTTCATGTATACTTCTAAAATCTACTTTTTTCAATAATATTCAGTGATGTAACGGTTAGTGTTTGTTGTTGCAACGGATAAGCAGACCCTGCTCGGGTGGAAAGATGTCAGTTAATTGTCATCGAAATCACTTAAAGGGAGGTGCAGGAAACGCCGTTTCGGTGGGATCGAACCATAAAGAAAGGGCTGTTAGGTTAGTTGCTTTCAGGCAAAGGGTGGTTATAGCTTTAGTAAGTTCAATGCTCGAAAAGAATGACCCTAATCTGCTACAGTATCCGGAATAAAGTTGTGCGAGATAGATTCGCGAGACAACACGAGCTTCTCGGGTGCTTTGGATGGTTGTTGATTTCCCAGGACGCCATTCACTAGAAAGGAGGTAGTAAAGATGTTAATAGCTCCACTTTAAATGSCKTTCCGTTCTTGTCTRAAGTTGCGCCCATAGTTTGGTAGASAAAATTTTCTATGTCGTCGACGTAAACTACAAATATGCAGATACTTCGTGAAAGGATTTCGTTATGTTACACAGCCAACTTCTTTCTACTGCACCTGGGTCCGTCCTGACCGTTATCGASAACTTTTTAATTTTTTTCACATATGACCATAATTTCAGCTATCACAAAAAGGATCAGAACCCGCTCGAGTCATAAGCGGTCCATTTTCATAAACTTTCTTCGAGGAAAAGTGAGTCATACGAAGGACACAATATTAGTTGGATTACTATTATATGTGGAACTTCTTCAAAAAAAAAAAAAACCGTTATTATAGGATTCATTTTGTCATCATTATTAAGCAAAAACAAGTGCAAAGCTTGCTGGYGCCGGCCACAAGATTCTATATAATATCATCATAATTTCGAAACGATCGTGGATCACTTTGCGAAAAAGTCGAAGAACACAAAAGACTTAAGCAGAAAACCGAAACGTGTACAATGCGAAGAAAAAAACACAAATGAAATAATACCAACAACTAAAARTTGTAAATATAAATAAATTTAAGAGAAATTTCATCTACTTTTCTATTATTGTCCATTTGCTTTAGTTTGAAGTTTGTATAAATAATTATAATTTTTTAAAAACAATTTACACATTTCATACTCTGAAAAGCAACACTGAAGTTTGAATAGCAGCTGAGCAGCTGTTCGTCATATAACAACCCTGTTCTCCTTGCATGCTCTCTCTGTCTGTTATACCACCACTTCACAAAAGTTTMGCATTGTGTGTAAACAATTTTATTTTTTTTTTATCAAAAATTGTTTAGTGTTAAACAAAAATGAATTACAATAACAAAAGACCGTCACGGCAAAACTCAACAAGCTTCAGTGCAGCCTCCGCCAGCACGAACTCAGATGGCAGTGGAACTACAACACCAACTTTACTTCTGCAACAGCAGCCGCAGACTACCGCCTCACCACATGCATTGCAGCATCAGCTCTCCAATAGCAGCACCAACAGCGCCGCTGGCATAGCAAGTGGACTTGCAGCTGGCACTGCAGCTGATGATGCGCCCGTCACATTGTTGCCMGAAATTTCGGACATCATGCGTAGCTTTGGAGATAGCGATCAACCACGCATGGAAAGTGTCAAATTGGTTGAACATATACTCCAACAACAACTGCGTGGCATGTTCAACGAAGCATCGTTGGTGGCTATGCGTCGCAAGAACAGTCCATGTCCAACACAAGCGGATTTTGAATTTCTAATGCGTAATCATCCAGTCAAAATTGCKCGTATGCGCAAACATTTAAAGGATATGAAGATATTAAAGCGCTTTTTGAGCATACGCACTGGACGACCACAAGATTTTATGGATGACACAGAGCAACAAGAATCTGAGGATGAGCTCGCCATAGAGGTACCAGAATTGTACGATGAAGAGCGTACACGTAGACTCTTTCGTGCCGAYCGCATTTCGCAGATACTAACTGGTCAACAATATTTGGAATTCAATGAAGCGCGCAAAACGTCATTCTATTGTCGCCATGGTGAAAAGATTAAAAATAAATTTCGTCGTTTTCTCGACTTGCCACCAGATCTACGCATACCAACAACCACAATGAATATTTTGGCCTATTTTGCACACGAAACCATCGCAGTGATTGTAGATTATGCTATATTGACGCGTTTAAATTCGGAGAATCGTGTAACGGAACCGTACAGTCGCATTACGTCGACAGGTGCTTCGCCGGCAATGTTRCACATTTGCCCCGAAGTCACACAGGGTCGAGGCATGGAGGTGGTGCGACCCATTAGTGTGCAGGAGATACACGAAGGCATGCGACGCTTTCGACAGATGACCAGCAAAAAAATCGGYTTCTATCGTAGCTCATGTGATGCCGATTTTCGTCGTTCTTTTCTCGCCATTTAAACACGTCAAATAATTGATAAGTAGAAACACCCGTTAATGTTGGTTTAAATAGCTCTAAACTCTATTTCTAAAATTAAGATTGCTGACATAAATAAACAGTAGTTGTATACCTAAAATCTGTAAACTAATTCATGATCTGCTCCACTAATTGATTTAGACTTGTTGGTGCCGTTTCAATAACATTCTGATCCTTGAAGCCTTCTTGCTGATATATAAATATTTCTTCCACATATCCTCCATCTTCATATATTTGTTCTTCACTTATTTCTTCCTGATATTCGTCATCCTCCATATGATAAGCACGTACGGCACTTTGATGCGACTTTGTCTCTTTATGCTGTTTTAGGTGATGCTGTAAGCGAAAATCCTTGCCACAGTATTCGCAGTGATAAAACTTGACGTCAGCATGTATTAGTTTGTGTTTACCAAGCGCATGTTGGTATGCAAAAGCTTTATTACACACATCACAAACATAGGGTTTGACGCCACTGTGTATGCTGTTGAAAATAAAATTGCATATGAAAAAGTGTTTGGAATTTAGTGCAGCTCTTTCTTACGCCTCATGTGCTTTCTTCACACTTTCATAGAAAAATGTTCGACTGCAGAAGGAACATTTAAATGGCTTGCCACCTTTATGCTGRTACATATGTTTGCGCAAATGCTCGCGCAAATTAAAACGTTTATCGCAGAGTCTAAAATGCAGAATTTAAATGGTTTCAATAAGAAAATATTTTTACATATAGTATTGTTTTAAGCACTTACTCGCAAGCGTAACGCAACTCTTTGTCATGCCTTCGTCTGTGTTCGGTCATGCGACCACGTTTCGCATAAATATTACCACAGACATCACATATATATTTTTTATTTTCCTTGGATATAATCTTTTTCTTATAGGGACCTCTTGTGTAGAAATTTTTATCTTTTATGACTTCCGAGCTTACTTTATTATCACATTCTTCGTTTGACTTATTTGTAGTTGCGGAGGTATTCTCTACAACTGTTAATTCTTTCCCGCTTTTATCTTCTGGACTTACTTCCAAAGGCTCTAACTCTGTTCCGGACATGCTAGCTGCTACATTACTTTCGGTATAAAATTCGTCCAAGTACTCTGGTTTGCATTCGTCTTCATTTATTTCAAGACTTTCGTGCTCTTCGTTTTCCATGTTAATATCATCAACGTCGGAAAATGACATTTCCAACATTTCTACTTTCATCTCTTTGTTACTTATTATTTCTTCATTGAGGTAAATATTTTCCACGACCGCACTCTCGTCGACCAAGTYTTCGAATTCAACTTTCACAGGTGCGTCAAGAGTTTGCTTTGCTTTTTCTTCCTCTATTTCGAGTACACTCAATTCTTGTTGCCGATAGGCTTCAATTATCTGATGTGTATGTAGAACTTTAATTCGAAACTGGTGTGCCAAACTAAGCGACAATTCGCAATTTTTACAAATACATTTCGGCAATGTTTCATAGTTCTCCGCCTAGCATGAAATTAAATTTTTAATATTATTTTGTTGCAAAAGATATAACATGACAACTACCTCTTCCAGCGTAATGCCTGCAATTAGATGCAGCATTTCATTCGGCGATTCTTCGCCTTCGTCTAATGGCTCATATAGGGATCTTAGCTTAGGAGTACGCGTCAAGCATACACGACACATTTTGGGGCCTACGTCAGTCAATTTCATTTCGACAGCTTCAAGTTAATTGTTTTATATATTGATGATTTTACTGATTTATTTAAAAAATCATAAAACAGTTATTTTTGTTTACACTTATAATATTTATGAACTCTTCTTACTGCTTTTTCAGTGATAAACAGCTGTTCCAGACAGCTTTCACTTAGAGTTGCCAAACAAGAGAAAATAAAAGAAAATGTATATAGTTGTAAACAGCATGATAACGTTAGGTGAGCCAGAAAACGTATATCATTCATAATCATATATATTCAGAAAACGAACTTCGTATAAATATATGTGATTGCATATAAACGTTTAAAAATATAAGCAAAAAAGGAAACAGATGTTTGTAATAGCAATATATAGTTCTGAGCATAATTTTTATGCAATGCTGACTGTGGTGAAACTCGCTTATCTTGTTCGAGTTGGCTAAAAATATTTTAACATACTCTGTTTCGTGAATCTCCTCTATGATATACGTTCTTTGGATATACGTTCCCTGTATAAGTTTTTCGTTGAAAGCTCGAAACATATGTTTTTGACAACATCAAACGGAATTTGAAAAACAAAAGAAATTTAGAAGGAAACTAAATTAAATAAATATTATAATAAATAAGATAACAACAATCATGTCTCGTGTTTGCGATTATTAGATAGATATATTTCCCGCAAATTTGTTATATTAACTATGAAGTATATTGTTTATGTACGTGTACAGACAAGAGTACTCTAATCAATATGTTAAATATAACATTCATACATARAAGCATGCATGTAATCTATCAGATATAAAAAGCGTTCCAAAGTGTATGAAATCATTTAGATTTGAAGTTCTGATGCGACTACACTACCTAACGGCGTGTCCTACGCGATCATTAATTGACATTTGTACAAGCGTTAGAGGTTTATTATCAAGTTCCCGAAAAATCCGTTGCCTGAACAGTGGCTTAACCACTAATACTCATAATTACAGCAAGAAAAGTGACTTAAAAAATAGCACGAACCAAAAGAACATCATTAAAAAAATGCTCAACCACTTGCCGTTTTTTACCAGCGGAGAAATCGTGCACGGCTTCGGACGTGGTTCTAAAGAACTTGGCATCCCAACAGGTACATTAAAATAATGTAGAACCTTTAGCGATTTTGAAGCTCTTTATCTCTAAGCTTTAAACGTGGCATTCCCAATTATTTAATTACTTTTAAACTCAATGCCTTTGTTTTCTTGCTGACTGCTTTAATAATTTCTTTTATATAACTTACACAGCGAATTTTCCTCTGGAAGTRGTGAAAGCGCTACCGGCCGAAATAACTTTGGGCATATACTACGGTTGGGCGAGTGTAGACAATGGTGAAGTGCATAAAATGGTAATGAGTATCGGAACGAATCCCTACTATGACAATAAAGAGAAGAGTATGGTGAGTTAATCAAATCAATACTTCAATTTATTTTTATTGAATTGTATTGCATGGAAATATTTCAAGTACTTTCATTTAGATGTTATGTATATGTATGTTTACCTGCTAGTATGTATCACGAGAAACACCGCCGCTTTTTCAAATCTGACATAGCTAACTATTAATTTCTTATTCCATTAATAAATCACTTGTTAGTTGAACACATTTAGGAGTGAAGCACCCATCGAAACTACCACAATTGCTATYGTTCGATCAAATTTCATCACATAATAATTTTTCTGCATCATATAWCAAATTTCCTTGCGGAAATACATACATATGTATGTACATATGTATATTGTAAACTAAGTTTTGCATACTCTTTTTTAATAATATATTTTATTAGAAGYGTTGAAATTACAAGTTATTTTATGCTTTGTAAATTAACGTTAAATTCATAGTTTCTTTTAATTAGATGAGTACAAAAGACTTACTATATAACGTCAATAGTTTTTTGAAGCCACTGAAAAGTGTAACTATGTGGAACAGTCAGGAAATATAAGTGATGTATTTGTATACTAAAATTAGAAATACAAAGAATTTGATTTATCTACACATTATATAAAAATTACGTCTCACGATGTTTGTCGAGGTAAAATACTAAACAAATGAACTGATCTTAGGCTTAAACAATACGCTTGTCGGAAATTAGAATTCAGATAATATTTGGTTTTACGCGAATCTACGTGCATATCTACATTTACAGATGTGCATGAGAGTGTTGATGTATGAATGTATACATATTAGGGTGTTCGTAATTTCAAAAGTGGATTTTTTGTAGACGTCTAAATCATGTTTTCTTTCCCATATATTTAGTATGGGTTATTTGGTTTCTTATTAAGCAAATCGACCAACAACTTTTAAACAATTATATTCTTATACAAAATTTTTCGCTATCAAATGTAGCGAATAGTCAATATATTCTTAGCATTAGTTTCTTTATATGTGAKTTCGCTATAATTTTGAATAGTAATTATTTTATTGCATATTGTGATTAGTTTGTATTTGATATGTTTTTGTGTATAAAATTACTTCGAACCGCAACCGGCTCCATAAGTACTAACAAACTAATATACATATGTATATTGAAAAAAGTGTTAAGTCATTCATAGTTACACATGGTTGTTGACCTATTTGTGTGGGTACATATGTTCCAAAGGAAACCCATTGTCAATTTCTCTTCCTAATTCCTTATCAATGCCGGTTTATTTTGCTGATATCATAGCCATCTGTTATAAATTATCTACCAAATTGTAAATTAATACAGGTAGTTCGTTGGCATACTGTTTTTGAAGATACATATGTACCCATACTTATGTCGTCATTGGTTTGCTTGCATTCACTAATATGACAAGTGCAAAATACTCTGCATTGTATTACTCTAAAATAGCCAGAGATATTATTTACACTCAAAAATAAATTAAATAATTATTTGAATATAAAAGTACATATGTATATGTTTGTGTATACAAATGCATAACTGTTTTTACTTAATTTTTCTAGGAAACTCACATCCTACATAAGTTCGATGGCGATCTATATGGACACCTCCTGAAAGTTTGTATCGTTGGCTACCTACGCCCTGAACGTAATTTTGGCTCACTCGAAGAACTTATTTCTGCCATTCAAAAGGATATCGCAGATGCCACAAATTTGTTGGAAAGCGATGAGCATAACCGGCAGTTGCAATATTCGAAATATTTCAAAACTAACGGTAACGAAGACGTAAAATCTGCGTCAGCGAATTTGAATGCGCACAATAAAAATAATGGCTCATAAAATATGTTGTAGCCGTCAATCCTCGACCGGATACAAATAAGTTACGGACCCGTTCAGTTACGTAAAGCCAAATTTCGTATGACGAAAAATAAATAGCTTTGAGTTAATTAATATACATATGTATGCATGTACAGGCGATGAACGATCACACACTTGGTTACTAACTTTATTGACACAGAAAATACTTTATAATATTTTAATTATAGTTGAGCTATATAAATATACAGTTAAACATATTTTTCAGTAACATTTTTCAACACATTTATATGTATGTATATATGTATGTACATATAAAATTATCGAATATCAAATTTAGTGTAGATCGGCCCGTCTTAAATCAGTGATAGTCTAATTTAAGTTGTAGTGCAATTCTGTTATATAATTTCATTAGTTTATTTTTTCTCTACTTAAACCGCAACATGTTACTTAATTAAATGTACTTTTTAAATGATAAAATTGGTTACTTACTCTGTTTATATGTATATATGTAGATAATGCGAAATATGTGTATTTGATATTCTTGCGAAAATGTACAAATTGTAAGTATGCTTAAATTCAGTAGTAAATAATTGTATATGTTAAAAAATTAATGATATACACACAGATAAATAAAAACGGTTTTATAAAATTGTAATTGTATTTGAATTTAAATTTCACAATATTTCTGGGGTAAATATTGTTTTTGTAAATAACAATTCATCGAACCGCAGTACTTCTTAGAAAGACGCTCGTGTTTTATAATCTGAAGCACTCAGCTCACGTCGTCATTTAGTATCCGATAATTTCTGAAATATCTTACCTTTGAATCATTGATGTACATCTTTACAATTGAAGTTGCATAATTAAACGTCACATTTATAAAGAAACGTGACAAAGTTGTTACAGTGACGGCAATTGATTTTGTTAAAAACGCAGACTCAAGATCCATGCGAGTAACCTCTGCAGTTAATCAATAGTGATAATGAACATATTAAGTACTTTCATTACTCATTTATCATCTCAAGATATAATATAAATCAAAAAAATAAAATCAATAAAAATCAGCCTCAGCAGAGAATTGTCATTTGATATATCAAAATATTTTCCTCTAATAAATAATTATATGAGGTATGGGATGATACTGAGCACTTTGAATACAAAATAAGAAATCTAGAGAAGTTAGTAATACAATTCATTCATGACCAAGATTCTGGAATGCCTTCGACTTAGTTAACATTAATAAAAAAAAGTTGGATAATAATACATTTTTTTKAAAGAAATGAAATAGATTATTATATATTTTTTAAAGAATGAAATAATATCTCTGCCTTTTCAACTSCAACTTATTGGAAACAAAGTGCGGCATGTTGGCTATGTACAATCTTCTAATTAAAATATAGTCATTCAATGCACTTTTTTGTCTTCCGTTCCCGCTTGTCGAGTCTAAGTAAACGGGACGGCCTGGATTTTTATCCAGCCGCGCAGTGTCAACTGGCCACCATTTCACGAAATCACTTCAAGAATTTTTTCTGTCGCTACAACRGCAACAACAACATTTTGCTTCGAGCAGAATAATTAAGCATACTGCAGGTAAGCGTGATAATTAAGCTTAATATAATAATTATTAATTCGTGRATATATATTATTTTTAAATATCGTTTAGAAATATATATGTATGTACAAATACATTATTACAATTAATACATTATTAATGGGCAAGCGAATGCTTTCATTTGAAATTTAATTTATTAAACGTGCCAATATTTGGTTTCATGCTAAAAATTAATTTATTTATTCTAAGGTAAAATCGGCAGTCGACTGACTGTATGTCACAATTATCTTAAGGATTTTTGATTATACACTATGAATATATCTATGCCTCTACCACTTATATTTCTAAAATAAATATATCAAGCAAAATATACATATGTATGTACATTACTAAATTTATGAATTTCATTAGGGTATCGCAAACACTCTACGTCAACATTTGGGTTAATAATTATGATCACAATTAAGCAACTCTGACAGGCGCATGAGAGCGGGTGCTGAGCGATCACCWYTGACGTTGGGTCGGAGCTCTCCGCTAGCTTCTACTTGCCCGCATTTAAGYAACAAGAAATCAGTTTAGAATTATTCTTCGCCATAAAAACATTAAAAGTACTTGGGTGCGCAATAAATCGCTTAAACGATACGCACATGGTAATTGTTGTACTACAACAACGTTGAATGAAATCCTAATAATTCGCGCAACGTTTGCGTAACGCATGGTTGACTTATGAAGACAAGAGGCTGCAAACCGGAAACCGTAGGCAGTGCGTCAAGGCTAACAAGCGCCTTTTTTATACACTAAATCAATAATCAACTATCTACAAGTGGCTTTGAAAATGGCAACAGCTGAGATAAGTGTATGTGCAACAGGTGGCACTACATATCCCCCTGAATTACAATTAACAGAGGCTGACAATATTTTAGAGCAAAATGATACAACAGTAAATACATTGGACGCTGCAGCCGAGCCAGAAACTGGATTAACACATGAGTGCGGTGTTTTCGGCGCCATCGCCTGTGGCGATTGGCCGACGCAAATTGATGTGGCGCACGTGATTTGTTTGGGTTTAGTGGCATTGCAACATCGCGGCCAAGAATCGGCAGGTATTGTGACAAGTGAAGGTAATACTTCAAGAAATTTTAATACACACAAAGGGATGGGCATGATCAGCACCCTCTTCAACGATGAGTCTATCAAGAAACTCAAGGGCAATCTAGGTATCGGCCACACACGTTACTCCACTTCCGCCGCCTCTGAGGTAGTCAATTGCCAACCTTTCGTTGTACATACACTGCATGGCGCGATTGCTGTAGCGCACAATGGCGAACTAGTAAATTCTGAATCGCTTAGGCGGGATTTGCTGAGTCGTGGCGTTGGTTTGTCAACACACAGCGATAGTGAATTGATTGGACAAGCACTTTGTTTGTGTCCCGAAGGTGTCTTTGAACAAGATGGRCCAGACTGGCCGGCGCGCATACGTAACTTTATGCAATTGGCGCCACTCTCCTACTCACTTGTTATGATGTTTAAAGATAAGATTTATGGGGCGCGTGATCCATACGGTAATCGGCCACTTTGCCTTGGAAAAATTATGCCTATCAATGGCGATTCGAATGCTAAGCTTGAAGACGTGCACGCCGATGGTTGGGTGGTGTCGAGTGAAAGTTGTGGTTTCTTGTCGATTGGGGCGCGATACGTGCGGGAAGTCGAACCGGGGGAAATAGTAGAATTGACGCGCAACGGCTTCCGCACCATCGATGTGGTCAAACTACCTGAATATAAGCGCATAGCTTTTTGCATTTTCGAATATGTTTACTTTGCGCGCGGCGATTCGATATTTGAGGGTCAAATGGTGTATTCGGTACGCATGCAGTGCGGTAAACAGTTGGCACGCGAGGCCTTAATCGATGCAGATATAGTTAGCTCAGTGCCAGAATCGGGTACAGCGGCAGCGCATGGCTATGCTAGAGAGGTGAGTATGCATAAACTTAATTATTGTAATTATTAAGCTCAAGATCTCAAATATTGATAATAATAAAAAATGTGACCGAAAYAGTGTAAAACAATACACACATGTAATGTACATATTTACGCACGCGCAATTTTTAAGTGTTATTAATTAATAGCGTTACATTTTTCAAACTTATTTTATATTTCCTAAAATACCTCTACTTTAAAATAATATTCCATACAATTTTTTCTATAAAAAGGAGACTTTTTAAAATAATTCCTATAAATGTGATCATTAATCGTCGAAATCAATTAATTATAAGTATATACATACAATACATATGTAAATATTGTTATATGKTAACTTTTGAAAGCCATTTCCTTATCTATTAAACTTTTAGTTTGAGATTTTCGACGACTATGATATACTGATAATGACCCTTGGGTGCCTAAATCCATGATAATAACCCATTTTTCCCAAAAAATTGCTTCATAATTTCGTAGTTTATGTATTCTATGGTGTTATTAATTTCTATATTTACTACGGCATAGAAATGCCTATTTTTTGGAGGCACATTTAGTGGCTTCCCAAATATATTTGCATCTAAGTATATGTATGTATGTATAAATGTTAATAATTATATTACTTCAAAATCTTTTTTTTTCCTCATTTCACTTCAGTCCGGCTTGCCATTCGCTGAGGTACTATGTAAGAACCGTTACGTAGGCCGCACATTTATTCAGCCATCGACACGTTTGCGCAAATTGGGTGTCGCTAAAAAGTTTGGCGCACTTTCCGAGAATGTAGCTGGCAAACGACTTGTTCTGATCGATGATTCAATTGTGCGCGGAAACACCATCGGACCAATTATCAAGCTGTTGCGCGATGCCGGAGCAGCAGAGGTACATATACGCATAGCCAGTCCACCGCTGCAATATCCATGTTACATGGGCATTAACATTCCSACGCGTGAAGAGCTTATTGCCAACAAATTGAATGCAGAGCAATTGGCCCGACATGTGGGTGCAGACAGCTTGGCATATTTAAGTGTGGAGGGTCTAGTAAAAGCAGTGGAAATGAACAAACAGGTTTCTAGTCCGAATAAAAGCGGTCACTGCACGGCTTGTTTAACCGGCGAGTATCCGGGCGGGCTACCGGAAGATTTGAGTTGGTAAATGCAAGGCATATGGAGAAAGCAGTACCCACAACTGAATAATAATTAACATTATTGTTCTTATAAAATCTCATAAGACGTACAGACATACACTGCTGAATATTCTTTAAGTGTCGCGAGAAAACGTTAAATATTTATTCACCTTAGAAGTTGTCACAAATTTTAAAGGCTATAAATATTGATCTATGCATTATAAATATTRTCTACACATAAGTACATATACTCCTTTTTTAATTTAGGCTATGTATGTATAAAAGATAAACGCCTTTAGAGAAGGATATCTTGCATTTAATTAGCTGTCTAAACACTAAAAGCACAACGGGTATTTCTTAATAAAAGTTGGTGTACACTTATATGTACACACATATGTACTATATATGAATGCACATGTACAATATATGTACGTATACGTATGTATGAATGAAACTTCTGCACAATAATTTTTGAAAATGATTTAATTTGCTACATTTTTGTTTATATTAAGCATCTCTTCAATTAAAGTACAATAAAAAAAATAAACCGAAAATTCCTTTTTATTTATTGATGCTGCGAACTAGCAACTGCTTTCGGATTTGTTTATCTGCGTAAATTCATTTATGCGGAATGATTGCAACTTGACATTTCTTGTTATTGCTGTAATTCAATGGAACATCATGTGAGGTATTGGAAGAATAATGACAAAAATAAATATAGTTTCAAATTCGTCAGCTCTAATTGAAAGAACAATGACCCATCGAGAAAAATAACAACTATAAAATTGAATAATTATGACAATAGCTAATATAAGCTTTCAATTCATTCTCGTGGAGAAGAAATTAGCTATTTTCTAATAGTTTGGACAAATAAAAATTTACCTGCTTTTAGTTTGAAGGTTGTGAGCTCCATTGCTCGAGAAAAGAATTTCTCTGTAATTAATTAATAATAATATGTATATCGATGAAGGAAACTAAGTAAAAACCTTCCGTGCGAGATCATTAATAAAGAACACCAAATAYATTTCTGGTATGAAAAAGATTTTTTTTTGCCTATGCAGTTTACAAACACAATTTATTTCTTTTAAATTGTTTTATTGTTACTATTTGGATTCGCATTTCCCAATTTTTTGGTAAATTATAACTAATGTAGCCGAAGGATTACAAAATCAAATAAGCTAACAGCAAAAATCATGTATAAATTTAATTGTAAAAAAATAACAAAAATAATACAAATTTAATTAAAGAAAYAAAATACCGAAAATAACTCAAGTAACCAAACTGCCTAAGTGAAGTGTAAATAAAAGTAATATCAGCGTTACTTTAGTTGAATAGCACATAGTCATGTTTGTTTGCTTTACAAAAATTAAAGCACCAGCTGATTGTTAATTTAACACATAGATGTATGTAAATATAAATTTTTTTATAATTATTATTTATTTTATTTTGCTTATTTTTCGGTATATTGTTATGCTATACCTTCAATTGGCTATAGGTATAATTTTTAATTTATTTATTAATGACTCTAAATTATTACTTTATAGTGTTGYTGCATTGGGTGCATGCAGATTGACTAATATTATTTTATTTCCATGCTTGTTTTAATAGTTTGCGCGAAGCCAGATGCTTGACCACCAATGAACCGCTTGTTAGGGCCAGCAAYACAGCCGTAATTAGAGTGTAATCAAAGTCTTCTTTTAACAAATCAAATGTCTTTGATGGTGCAACGCGCGTCACGAAAATATCTGTAAAAAATATTAAATAAAATGTTTGCTTATTAACAGTTTTTTTGCATCGAAAAATGATCATTACTATACAAATATTTTGCATTCATTAATTTTACTTAGATAAATTCTCTTAAAATACTTTGAAATTTGATTGCCCGACACTGACCTAAACCAGTAGCCAAAACCAAACATGTACTCTCCAAACCACTGGGTGCTGTAAATATATTGCTTAAGCGTGCAATGGTCTGATTATAATTTATGATATTCTCSGTTGGTAATGGCAATTCAGGAATGTAAGGTATCGCACCCTCCTCTCGGCCTTGTGTGTTCGTTGTTATTGGGCGACGCGGATCGAGCAAAGCCCAAGGCATCTCAATGATAGCTCCACTTGCTGTGCCAACTATAAAAGAAAAACAAATAAACCAAATTTAAACAGTACGAATTGGAAGATAAAATATTGTCGACATACTAAGCACGTGTTTGTTTGTTATGCCACGCTCGGTTATAGTCTCACGCATTGTCTCCACTAATGTAGGTATGATATAAGATTGGCGTTCAACCATTGGCAAGGGGGGTGCATTCAATGAGCTCCAAACGGTGCTGTTGGCCTGTGTTTTACCTTCGTATAATTCTATTGTAGCTACAAATATTTAATAGATTTAAAATATTAATTCTTGTTTTCTTCTAACCAATTGAAAATAGTTACTGATTTCAGTRCGGCGCACTTTGTCGTTATAATACGAATAAGCTAGCCAGTTTTCAGAATGCACAATATGTACCGGTACTCTAGCGCGGCGGTGAGTCATAGAGAAAACAATTAAGCCAGACACAGCATCGATGAGATAGACGTTCAATAAAACTGTTAAAATAAAAGAAATATGATAAATAAAAAATTTAATAAACCGTGTTGTAAATATGCTCACATTTGTGTGTAGGATCGGTGGCTTGTGTGACCACAGCAATTAAATTGGGATTGATATACTTATARAGCACAGATCGATCCGCCAACACACGGCCTTGCGAGTGAACATGCTCTARAGGATTTTTTCCAGCTATCGCGACAAGTTGATGGTCATTGTTGTGACCACCTAAGCGYACATTCCAAATCGGTAGCGAACTTAAGACCTATCAGTACATAATAAAATATATACAAAAAAATAAATGCATATATAAATTTGTATAATAAGCGCTCACATTGTCGGCATATTGTACAAAGAAACCGTCCAACACAGCAGTTGATTTGTCAGCAGTAAACAAATACATGCCATGTGCCTGAAAGCAAGCATGCAAAAAAACGCAAATATAAAGTGTATGTAAGTAATATTATGTGTAAACATTTACCATCTCTTGAACGTWTTGCGGGTATACGGCAACATTGTTTTGTCCGTCCAGTAACAGCAGTCCTTTTATAGAATCCTTTTCCGATTCAGCTAACAGCGTAAGTTGTTTGATTTTGTAATTCAACTTCAATAGTCCACCTTCGGCGGGCTTACCATTGATCGGATTAAAGCGGAATAGCACGCCATTGCCGGTTAGCTGAATAGAACAGAAAATGTTAAAAATATACATACATACACATGTTTGATGTTAGTAACATATTTTGAATATAATATTTACCTTTTCCTTAGCCACAACAGTGCAAAGTGGCTGCAGTGGGAAATGTTTAGATGTACGCTGTACCAATAATCGCATAGGTTCCTGATTTACGAAGTTTTGAATATCGCTTAAATAGAGCTGCCAGTGGTGTTTACCACTTATATTATCAATGCCAAATATTTTACCACTGCGTGTCAACACAACCAACATTTTATGCAATCCAAAAGAGTCTCGCACTAATCCAGCCTTTTGTGTATCGGTTGGTGGTTGTCCCAAGCCGATAACATGTAGAAATATGCTCTTAATTTGCATAGCTTGAGTAGAAATGCGGCGCAAAAATGCACTCGCAATATCACCTAAATACAATTATATAATTATACGAGTATACTTTACATAAAAATTTCAACTAAGCACATATACATAAGTAAATATGAAATTAAAAAAAAAAAAAAAAATAGGAGCTGAAAGCAATTAAGTTGTACTCAAACCCAAGAATGGTTTTTAAAGACCACAATTATTGTGTAAAATCAAAAAATATGTATTGTATGCATATTTATATAAGATAACATTTTGCAAAATTAAAAAAAAAATTGCAAACTAAAAATTAGGGAGCAGCCAAAAAACATGAATATTAAGGTTTTTGTTTATAAATTTTTACAATTTTCACTCACTTTCCAATCCCGTAGCATCCTCTTAAAATTCCAGATAACAGCGTTAAAAATTATCAGAGAAAATTTTAATATAATATATAAATATCTATTGAAAGCGTCATATTTGATACTAAACTATGTATTTCAAAGACCGCGCAAGAAAAAAATATATATAATATATATTGAAGGGAATATTATTTTTTTTATGTCACTCTATGCACTTCACTTTAAACACTAAATGTTTAACATACCTGTATTTCCTCTCATTTCATTTTCTAATGTTCCCTCTGCATCGGCCAGCGGTAAATCAATGAATTCACTGGCCACTATATTCGCTAAAGACTCCTGTCGCACCCAGCGCAGCTTGCCTCTGTTCACAGCCAAAATAGACTCATCCTCTGTGCCGAGTACATACCAACAACCTTTGCTTTGTGACGCACAAGCGAATGTTTTCAACGTCGGTGCGCCATAATGATCAGCATAATCCATATTAATAGTCATTTCAGGCACTGGCTCACAACTATCCACATAGTGTCCTCGAATTTGCAAAACCTAAAAAAGTAACTATAGTTAATTGTGGCGCTGAAATTTTTTGTCAAAAAACACATAACCACACTTTTTAAGTAAATATSGTTTGATTTATATTTTAGAATTAAGTTATGGTGGTTATGTGTTATGTTCCCTGTAGAAAACAGATAAATGTCTGTAACTCACATTATTAACGACGTCGGCCTGCGCTAAAACGCGTCGTTTTTGGAATTTTCCTAATATGAAAYTCTTGCTTTCATAATTGTTACATACAATCGAGGCTTCGTGTATGCTCACCAACCTTGTTCCAATCGCATAAGCACCGCTTATTCCCTGTAATACAGCTTTTTTTTTTAGAATTGTATAAAATATTTGTTATATGAATTTGACACCAACCTCCACAGCACGAAGCTTATCCTTTGAGACATTCTCCAAAGTCTTTCGCAAAATTTGTGGCTGGCTCGCCGTCAAATCAATACCTATCAACTGACTAYTTTCCAAACAAGTATAGTAAACACCGCTAAGAACACATTTGTCAGCATTAATCCATCCTGCAGATATTCTTGCAGTTGTTTCTGTCGCCCGCCCAGTGGTGGCGAAATATGGGGTGACTTCAATATGACTATGCCATGTTGGAATCACATGATATAGTATACCATTCTTATAGAACCAAAAGGCTGATTCAGCGCGTTCTGTTTGAAGGGGCATTAAAGACCATTCCCATTCTAGATTACCACTAGCCACATTCCAACCCCGTACTAAAGCAGGTGCATGACCTTGTACGGTAAGCACGTCGAAGCCGTGCTTTGAATTGGTTGGTGCTGCTGCAGTGCTCTCGGGTTCATTTATGTTCACTGAAGCCGTTCCCACCTGCATTAACTTCAGATCTCCACGTGGTAGATTTTCAAGTACTTGTCGCCATACTATTTTTCCAGTCTGAGGTTCCAATACGGCAACAACATTTTCATGAGTGCTAACAAGCAAACGTGGACTTAGGGAATTTAATTCTAAATGCGCCTGATCTATCGCTCCGATGTGTTGTATCCTCCTGTACATAATTTAGTATCAGTATACATTTTTATTCTTTAGGCAACTTAGTTTTTATATTACTTACCAATCGAATTTTTTTATTTGATCCTCGTAAAGCGCATTGACACAWCTTGAAAAGAACAACAACGATATGAGAAATAGGCCCCTCGAGCAGAGAGCAGTTTGTGGAAGCATAATGAAGCGCCCGTCAGCAGTTTCGTCAAATTCTAGTTTTTATTCAGAATAAAAGCAAAACTTTATTAATTTTAATTAAAAGCAAATGAAAAATCAGATTCTTTACCGGGCAGAAACGTGAAAAACGAAAGGAGGTAACTTGTCCAAATAAGAARAATTAAGTGACTGTCAAATTTCTCACTATTTGCTTCTTCTTCATTAACAATTGTTATTTAGCTAGAGTAACCAAAGCTAAAATTTCATTTACTTTAAACTACTAGTACTTACAATAATATCTATTGCCGAAATCAATTAAATTTTATCCTTCGTTATATAATCCTCTTAATTGATAATTATTTCTAAAAATATAATATAAACCAATATAAAAATATTTATGTCAAGAGTTTACAAAAGTGTTTGCGTTATAGTTGATTTATATGAAGATTTTATGTGTCCTCACACGGAAAATTTTTCCATTATATGACCTTCCAATCTTCCGAGGATCATTTAATATCTTAAAATTAATATGCTTAGAACAAAAGTTCGAAGTATGCTTTTGTATGAATGCGTTCACATCGAAGTGAAATACAGAAAAGACGAATCAAAACATTGCTAAGCAGAAGTCTTATTTGATTGATGAGGAGCACGGAAAACAAAACGTTCAKTCTAATATCATTGGCAGACGGYAGCGTTAATCCGGATTAAGTGCATTAATGTAGTMGTGCAGCTGTCTAMATAAATAACTTCTTAAGAACGTGTGTATTTTAATATTTGACAGAYGTCGCTTGAAGTCTGTCGCTCTCTCACATAAATTGTCAAACAAAGGGGGAAAAGTTATACGTGAATAGGCCCTTACGGTTTCCTATACATTATCTTCAACATTATTGCTGTAAACAGATTTTCTTTACAACTACACTATTGTGAATGCCAAAGAATGAAGCAAACAAACCTTTAAAACAGCACTTCAAAATAAAACTTACGACGAACAGATATATATCATATTTCAACAATTTCTKTAAAAAAGTATAAACACTCAATATGATAGAAAAGAAAACCGAGAAAGTGAAACATGAAACAAAACCGCGTGATGATGGAGTGGATTTGGAAAATCAATTTATACTTCGATTACCCGAGGTAAATTACATAGATTTCCTGATMATAACAATTTCTTGAAATATATGACAACCATTTTGGTGTTTCAACAGGAGCCGGCCAAAGCATTACATGAGGCTCTACTAACWGGAAGTATTAAGGACAGGATGACAATTAAAATGGATAACGATCTTCGGTATGGTGAACTGCGTTTTGATCATTGGCTTTTACATGCTAAGGTGGTCGATTTGCCAACAATCATAGAATGTCTTAAAACTATAGACAGCAAAAATTTCTACAAATCCGCCGATATCTGTCAACTGGTAGAGAATATTTATAAATGTATGACTTCTGAAATGATTGCATTTGTATTTTTTGATTTATTTCATAGATGATCTGCAAAGAAGAACCTGATGCATTAGATTCAGAGAAAGAGTCTCCAAACAAAGGCAAAAAGAAGGATCCTAATAAGGTCGACAAGAAATATTTGTGGCCACATGGAATTACACCTCCATGTAAAAATGTACGTAAACGGCGATTCCGTAAAACTTTAAAAAAGAAGAATGTTGAAGCTCCTGAAATTGAGAAAGAAGTGAAACGTCTCCTGCGTATAGATAACGACGCCGTTAAAGTAGAATTCGAAATCATAAATGAAGATTTGGACAAACGTTCTTTAGAACAGCAATCTAAGGACTACAACGAAGGAGAAGAAGAATACAACTATGAGGTCATGAATGAAGGTGACAAAAATAATGACTCATCTTCTCAGAAAGACATTAATGTCGAATCCGATGGCGATGATGAAGAATTGCCATCAGGGACTGGACCGATTGGTGGTGTTGGTGAGCATGATATATTTGGTGAAGAAGTCTCTTCCTCGGATGATGATGAGGACATGCGACGGGGTACATCTCGTATACAAGATATCGAGGAAATGTCAAGATTATCTGCGGACGATTCTCGCTTGTCAGATTTCTCAATTGGTGGTAATGGTGGTGGCGACGCTGCTGCCAAATCAAGCGGTATGGGTGGTGCTGGTAACGATAATGCTACTGGTATAAATCTTTCAAAAGATAACGCAACTGAATTCGAAAAATCAATGTTTGGCAGTCCAAAAGCTGACGCAGATGACATGGTGTCAAAATTCAGTGGTTCAAATTCAAATTTGGCAGCTCCAAGTGGTTATTATGAAGAACAAAAACGTAACGAATACGATGATGACTTTTCAAGCGAGGCCAATAATGTATCAACTCATCTAAACTCCGAGCAGATACAGATGAGGATAGCTGAACTACGTAGGCAATACGAAGAACTCAAAGCTCAACATTCACAAAAGGCACAAGAAATATCATCTATTCAAAATCCAACACTAAAACAACGTATGCAGGAGACCCTAGATAACTTGCAAAACCAAATGGATGACAAGGAATCGGAGATTAAAAACTATGAAAATATGATGTAAACAAAAATGTACTCAAAACCATTGAAAGTGAATCAAAATTTATTGTTTTTTTCGAAAAGTTTATATTCTATTGTTTTTATTCGCCTCAAGTGTAGGTTATTCAGCCGATACAATTAAACAAGTTCACTGAGATTCATTTAAAAAATAATAATATGAAAATAAATAAATTTACATTACTTAGGAATGTTAATAAGATAATAAATAATTCGGATCTAATATAAAAAATTGTTTTAMAATCCCCTTTTTCCTAGTTCCAACACTGTTATGCCATAATAATTATCGCACTCTTTGTTTTGTTTATTCCCATTTGTCATCAGCTGTTCAACAGATTGTCTGTCATAGTTTTTTCCTTTTTCTTAAAACCTTCTAATATGGCYGTGGCGTTGCGATTTGGTTCAAATTTCTTAAAAAATAACATAAATTATGTGCAAAATATATGCAAAATCACAGATAGCTATGCAGCCCAAATTGTAATTATCGATAATCTTTGAATAGATATCATCTCATAATGTGTGTCCTAATATAATGTTCCTAACCTAAATCTAATTTTTAGCAAGCAAGCCGCAACTTTGGAACTGAGGTAACCGTCAAAGCTGCACCCCTAGCGGTGAAGAAACAGAAAGTTAGTCAAGCCATGAAGGCATACCTCGAACGTGCTCGCGAAAACGATGAATTTATGAAAACCCAGAAGTTGGAGTATCAAATTGGTAAGAGGCATTTGGCGAATATGATGGGAGAAGACCCAGAAACGTTTACGCAAGAAGACATCGATGTAAGTAAATATGATCAGTTGCTTAATGAAATTTATAATTCGATTTTTCTGTTTTTAGAATGCCATCGAATATTTATTCCCCTCTGGATTGTTTGATAAGCGAGCACGCCCTTTAATGAAAAGCCCTGAAGAAGTATTTCCAGCGCGTAAAGCAGCAGAGTTTGACGAAACAGGACGTCCCTTTCATAGTATGTTCTACACTGGACGACCAAATTTCTTTAAATTATTATACGTAGGTATTTCAATCGTCGATGATTAATTTTTTTTTTAACCAAGCGCAATTTATTTAGGATATTGTTGAAGAGATGAATAATTTATATGATCTTGAGGAACGCATGTTGCGTCGCGGTACACGCGCAGACCCAAATCAAAAAGTGTAAGTTTAAATTATCCCAAACTTATAAATAATAATACCAATTTTATTTAAGTGATTTCACTGGATTCCAATGGTTAACTAAGGATCAACTCGAAGCAATTCTGGTAGAAAAGATAAACGATTTGGAATATACAAATTTCACCAATGCAATGGATCGCTTAGTGTCGCTTCCATTTTCATATAAAAGTCGAGATTTTATCAATAAATTTGCCAAGCCATTGTTGAATCAAACCAAACAATTGGAGATACCAAAACCACAATTCGATGCTGAAGGTCGCCAATTTGTTACGACATATGGTATGTAGTTTTAAAATAACCTGATGTAAACTATGTATATAAATGAATTTTATAAATTTCCTTTCGCTTAGAATGCTTACGTAAGACAGCACGCGGCGATGTTACTGTTCGCCTACCAGGTACTGGAAAAATTACAATTAATGGTCAAGACATCACCTATTTCGAAGAACTACAGTCCCGTGAACAGGTGAGTTTCTTGCATATTATTTTATTCCCGAGGGGCAGCGTTATACGTAATAAGAGAATTCGTAATTCATACATTGAAATCTGCACAACTCAGAAGATTTGAGCGGCTGTTTATTTTAATTTCTTGCTCCCCTCACGAGACAAATACACCAYAGAACAGTATTGGCTTAACTACGATTTCGGAAAGCCAAAACACAATTTTTGGTGAGAGTACTTATCGCTTCCCAATAGCCCTTTTAGAGCAACATAGGGCAACTAGTGTCATACTCACCCGCCCCTCAACGTTAAATTTCCATGATAGCTTTCTATCAAAGTTAGGGCCAAARAAAGTACTTCATCTCTTCAACAAGGTGATGACGGCAGCCACTCAATRACGGAAGAGGTGCCACCCGGATTTTATACCTTCTCCTAAATAAAACCGTAATCAGTCGCTCCTCTCSGCCCAGCTAGCTACCAAATTGAGGTACCCTTGTGTTAACTCATAGATGGTATTCAGAAATTTTTCTKTAACCAGGAGAACGACATCAGCTGCGCTGGTTATCACCCGACATCCTYGTTCCTCGAGTTATTTCAATATGTTATTCACCATTAAGATCCAGAAAATAGGAGTCAACACCACGCGCACTGCCCCAATTCGYCCCCAATTCGTTCTGTCGCAGAAAATCCTACATATGAACAGAGACTAATGACCACGTCAGGCCTCACATTATTGAATGCTTTCTCAAAGTCGATGAAATGTTCCCACCGCGTAGTACTTCCTTAAAAGGGCTTCCTCCACGCATAACAAAACGGCGTGCGAAACAGTGTCCACCGACCTACCTTTGCTGTAGGCATGTTGAGTCTCTAGTAGCATAACACCTTTACAGATCGCTGATATGATGCCATCAGGTCCAGATGACCTGAATCTTTCACACAATACGCTCCATAGAATCTTATATGTGAGGTTGCRAAGGCTTATCTCACGGTAGTTGACGTAGATTATGGATCCCCCTTTTTGTGGATTCGAAAGATCAAATTTTAATTCCAATCGTCGGGCATGCTTTTGTCCGACCATATTCTACAAAGAAGTTGATGCATGCTCCTTATCAGTTCTTCGTCCCCATCTCCTAATGTTACTCTTTCATTGCCACTCAACAGCCTGGAGAAGTGTTCTCTCCATAATTTTAGCATGCTATGGGCATTAGTCACTAGATCACCTCTGGAGGTTCTACACGAGTATGCGCTAGTCTTAAAACCTTCTGTTAGTTGGCGCATCTTTTCTTAAAACTTTCGAGCATTACCCCTGTCGCGTTTCGGCCTCTTTCTTTTCTGTCTGCAAATGCGTCTCACTTCCCTCTTTAACTCTCAGTATCTACCCACCCCGCACGTATTGTGGTCGATTGTAACTTTGCAAGGTAGGCTACGGCACAACACTCTTCATTGCACCAGGTGTTCCTTTTTTCTTTTTCCAAAAACCAGTGGTTTCGTTTGCAGCTTGAAATGCCGTCCCACATTTCCCTTATACCGAGTTGCTGACGAGTGCTCGCAGAGAGTAAAATCGTTCGAGTCAACTGAAGACGTGTCTTCCGTCCGATGAATTTTCTTACACTGGAATCTCAACACATTTGGGGTTGTTTCATCATGGAGGCTGAATTTACCGACCGTTGTGCCACAGATACCTTCTTTGCCACCCTGGCGTTAAAGTCGCCAAGCACGATTTTGATATCGTAAGTGCGCTCCAAGCGCATATAGAAGACATCTTTGCCCACAACGTCCTTCTCTTCCGCTTTGATGCGGATTGTGACTAGACGTTCATACACACAAGGACCTCACCTTAATCCTTGTTGTCAGTTCTTGAATGGCGGTGATGTCCGTCTTTATTTTTACAGGTAATAAACTAGTTGGGCAGTGACACCTTCCCAATAAATGGCGTATTCCATTAAATCGTAATCCCTAACACGTGGCGGGTCCCAAACACTGCACACAACCCTGGCGAGGGACTGTTCACCTTCTCACTTYAKCTCGCCTTCAAACGGATATTTTTTGGCTGACCACTTCCAAATAATTCAGAGAACTTTCCGCACTTGCGTGAACTTCTACAGTYAGTCCATCCGTTGAGTGCAATTTTCGTTGACTCGTTCTAGCATTTCGACCGGTAAATGGCGAATGACGCACATTTTTCACGATGTTTTGTTTGCWGTTGTTTTAACGAATGCCTAATCCCTGTATGGATAGTGAAAATTAGCTAAGTTGTCGTCGACGTCATCCAACGGAAAGCTTAAGAAAGTGCTGTTTCGATGAGGTCGGACCAAAGGGAGAGCGGTGTCAGATAAGTTGGGTTGGTGGGCATACAAAAAGGTCTGTCATGCGGAGACTCATTGCATGCAGAATATRTACTGGATATGTCGGGGTCTATTCTGGATAAGTATGAGTTTAAGAGCTGCGCAAGGGTCACTCTCGTTTCTCGCCGCAACTCGGAACTCTTCGAAGTAGGTGAAGGTGTTGATGGCTCCRCTGTAAATAGCGGTCAGTGAATGTCTGAAATTTRTTGCATCYGAAACCGGGTCGGCGTATTGTCTGATGTCGTCATCGTAGTTGGAGAATAACCTCTTGATGTTCCTACGAGGCGGTTCCGCTCCATGCAGGTGACTGCAAGGATCATTTCTGGGAAAACACCCCAGCAGCAACGTCTGCGTTTCACTGTATCCAAGCGACCATATTGGTACGGCATAGTTTAGAACCGGCCGTCCGATTGCCTTGTAAGTTGCCAATAACTTTCTTTGTCCTTTCCTCATGTGCTGCCTGCTAGCGACTTGACGATTTTGTTATGGCTCTGTACTTTGGCGATAATCGCGGTCGTATGAAAAGCGAAGGAGTGTCAAAAGTCACTCCTAGGATTATTGGCAGTCGGAATYTTGATGCCATCGACTGCAATATTAAGTTCAAGTCTGCACTCATTCGTCCAGTTTGTAAAAATGGTCACTGTGGATTTAGTTGGGGAGAGTGTTAAGTTCCGCGTAGAGAGAAAGCGAGAAAGGTCGGAGAGATAGGACGTTTACCTTTGAACAYATGCCATCGATTCCATATCTCGAAGTCAATGTCGTGTTATCATTAATGTACCAGGTAATAGAAACTCCCAGTGGTGGCTATATAGAAGTTAAATAGTAGCGTGGAGAGGACACCACCCTGCGGAACACCTTCTTTAATTCTTCTCAGTTTTGTGTCTTCTCCTCGAAATTCTGAAAATGATTGACGACCGCTCAAGTAGTTCATGGTCCACCACTGCAGTTGTAGATTTTTCGATGTCCTGCAGTAGCGTTGTGTGACTGACTGTGTCAAAGGCTTTTAAAAAGTCCAGCGCTAAGACCATCGTTCGCTCACAGSGTRGTTTTTGGTTAAGGCTAAAATATATCGCGTCTTTCCTCGGGTCCGTAGAGGCAAGKCCATTAAATTGAATTTCAACTCGGTCCTCATGTATCTTCGGATTAGACAAAGCCTGTCTGTCTGTCAAGTCTGGCTATTATCCATTCTCCCCAGCATCCTTGAAACGGTCCAAATAAGCACAGTTAAATAAAATAACATTTCAAGAACTTAAAATTCGTTTATTGGAATCCTAAACATCACTATGTTGTTCTTTTATATTATATTTAGTGGATTATACTAAGTAAATTAAAATATTTAAAAAGTAAAGAAGGAAAACAGATTTCAAATGTTTTATTCAATACTGCTTTGGTTTTTCATCTACGTATTCTTTATTAGAGTTCTACAAAATAAAATTTGCCAAATACCTTTTTACATTTTTKTTTTGCCGATTGCTTCCGAAACAAAGTTTTAAATACCATAATATACACAGTACATAAATGTGAAATGTAAATAAGTAAAAATATTATAAATACTCGTATGTTATTATATTTATGAATATTAACAATGCTAACTACTTTATATTGCCATGCTTAGATTATCTAATTGTATGTATAGATGATATAACTTAATGCTGATTTCCGTTCGCGCTCGTCCACTATACTAACTAAACAATGTGGCATTTTATTTGAAACTCGCTTATGCTGCCAATTATCTCAATTATTTCCTTAAATTATTCTTCTGCTGATTTGAAATCACAATCAATAGCTTATCGATCACTTTGCTCGCCTGCTGTTGTTGCGTGATGAGCGCTTGCTTCAGTTCCTGAATTTCCTGCGTGAGGAATTCAATGCGTTCCGCATTTTCGTCGATTTTCGTCGTTAGCGTGTTAAAATGTGCCGTTTCCAAGTCATCCATTGAATAGTTTTGCGTCTGATTATCATTATATTTGTTTTTGTATTGCAAATAAGTCGCAGCGGTACCTTTCGCCGAAATCGTATGTCCGAAATGTTTACGCATTTTTCCCACTTCGTACGCCTTCATGAGTATTTCGCGTGGTAAACGCTTTTCGCTGGGATTCAGCGGCTTTACGCACAACACGACGCGGTAGGCCTGCGGTGAGACAAGTGCCGTATAGTGTAATAGATTGCGTAGCCAAGGCGGTAGATAGCCGTTAAAGAGTGCGGACTCTATGTACGATATGAGTTTAGTTTGGCGCACTAGTTTCGAGAGCCCTGCGGTCTTCTTTAAACCTTGTATGTCATGCACGGCTATGCCGACCAATAAGTTCATCAGTATGATTGTTACGAAGAGTAGAAAGAGCACAAATGTGATTTGGGCGCTCACTTCCAATAAGAAGGGCGGRTCCTTGCCGTCGGGATCGTTGATCAACAATGATAGATCTTGTTCGCCGATCATCATTACCAGTACGGTGATGAARCCCATAAAGGGGTTGGCGAATGACGACGATGAGGGAAAGATTACACAAAAACTAATCGTGAAACCGATCAGCATGCATGAGTAAGCCATGAAAAGTTTCGCGAATTCACCTTGTACACGTGTGTACATCGCCACATAGACATCGAAGACTGGCAATTGACCAATCATCAACATGAGATTTGTCCAACCCAATAGCACCGCAAATGCGCCTATGTGGTTTTGAAAGGTATATGTCTTGTTCGTGTATATGTAGGAGATGATGAAGACACTAGTTATGACGAACCATTCCATGATATTTTCCACCTGCGTCACATAGTGTTTGAACGTTGAATAACCCGTTATACCATAGAGCTTGCGAAATATCTCAACGATTGTGATAGCGACCAATACCCACCATTGCATTTCCATRACGAAGGGATTATTGCGCAGCATATCGCCGAGTATGGACTGCTTTTGGCAGAGCTCTTTAGCCTGTATGGTCGTGTTGTCGTCCTTGCTGCCGTTATAGCARTTGTGTGCGAGCGCTGTTAGTACGTAGAGTGTGAGAAAGAGCACAAAGGTGAAACAGAAGATAAGCCGACCAATATAGTATTTACGTATTTTACCCCATTTTATGTACAAAAACGAGGAGCATAATGGATGCTCGAGTATTTCCTTTTGCCCTTCGTCCACAAATGTGTTCAGATAGCTGATCTCACGTGGATGACAGTGCTGCAATAACTGTCGAAAGTCGAGTTCCAACTCTACCTCGCGATTGACTGGGTCCTGTGAGTGGTGCAACGTAATGGCGGCATCSAGTTTTTGGCGTATCATCGCCACCGAAGCGGGTGTCTTACGCGTGATGACATTCAAGGCCGAAGTGCCCTTTTTCGATTTCGTTGTCACATCCGCGCCGTGAAAGATCAGCATTTCTACGGATTGCGCCAAGCCGTCGAGCGCGGCTAAATGTAAGGCGGTAAAACCATAAATATCCTTATGATTCACATTGGCACCCCATTGTATTAGTAACTCGAGTATATCAAAGGCATTCTCCGATTTGCCTATTGCCGCGTGTAACGGCGTACGATGATCGAAGTCTTCGGCGTTGGGATCGGCATTACCGTTACGCAACAGCGATTCCACACATTCCAGACTAGAGGTGCGCGCCGCTAAATGCAAAGCTGTGAAGCCGCGATGATTCTTCAATTTCGCATCAGCACCCTTTGCCAGCAACAGATCGACGCATTCAACATTGCCTTCATCGGCTGCYAAATGCAACGCTGTCGACTCCTTCTCCCGTATACATATCCGCACATTGGCATCAGCACCAGGTGCACTCAGTAGCGCCTCCAAGCACTGTGCGTTGCCCAAATCTGCCGCCAGGTGTATSGCATTGGTGCCATTCGGTTTCAAAGAATTCACGTCTGCGCCTTCCACAATGAACAGTTTCACGCATTCCAGTGCATTGGCGCGCACAGCACAGTGCAGTAGACTTTCCTCACAGTTCGGTTTATTGGTGTCGATGGTGATGAGTGCACCATTGTTGATTAGAAACTTTGCCGCTTCGGCGGAATTGCCGAAAGCTGCGCAATGCAGCGGCGTATAACATTTTGGTTGTAGATTCACATTCATAGACTGGCCGACTAGGAAACTTAAGGTCGATAGGCAGCCGCTAAAGGCGCCCAAATGCAAAGCCGAAATGCCATTTTGATCACAGAAATTCAATTCAGCGCCTATGTCTAGGAAACTTTGTAGTAAGTCCCAGCGTTTCAAGAACGCTGCCCACAAGTAACTGAGATTCTTTTCGATTTTCGATGCTGATTCGAAATGTGCTTTGGTGTTATCTTTAATCACGTTGCCCTGTTCGATATCCTCTAGGAAACGCACCCGTCCTGCGGCGCTCTTCATCTGATCGATGAGACTGATGCGCAGCGTGTCGTTGCATATTTGTACGCTTAGCTCGCTGGTGGGCTCCTCGAAGCTATCATACATGCTGGGTGCGCTTTCGGCTGGCGGCGAGGGTCCGCACTCCATGTACTCGAATTCACCGGGTGTCGGATATTGGGCCTCTATCATGGCGTCTGCATTATTGTTGCGCCATCGTACCATTAAATTTGGCGGTATCGATTTGAATCTGTGGGAGTAGTGATAAAGTTGTGGAAATTAAGAAAAAATATATTACACATATGTTTATTAAGTATATAGTATATATGTACATATGTAAAAAGAAGCGAAGCATACACTAAGCATGGGAAAGGATTTTTCATATTTAAAATATTTTTCATAATATGTATGTATGTATATYTGTGGCTTGGTAATATTTCGGTCGAACATGAAAATTAAATGTTTATATGTATTTGCGCTCCTAATTAATTACGCTATCAGTGATTTTAAAAGATTTGCTCTACTTTATTTTTAAATCCTTATTTTCATTTTAAGTTGCAAAAATCATAAAAGATGAAACAAAATGAAATATTTATTTATAATGTCAGTTTTGTCTTGAAAATGAAGGATTCATTGAAGTAAGCAGAGAGAAATGTCGAAAACATCTGTTATATCTAGATAAGAGAAGATAAATATACGAGGATTTCATCGCGACCTTAGGTCTMYTGTGCCCTCTCCTAAGTCACGATGTTAKCCCTATTTGGAAACATGGATCTCAAAAGGCCTTTATCCTGCGTCTACRGACTGGTATGCAGTCAATTAGGAGGAGRTGTTCTAAAGTTTGAGGCTCCCTGYCGCAGAATCGGCAATTTRCACAAGAAGCTAKSCACATGTTMTATAAGTRCTTCTTGAGCTTAAAGTGGCCAGTGTAGAATGCGATAACTGTCSTGAATTTGTCGCTAAGTTGGTTGATTACATATTTAAACCTGCTGAGGTTGTAAGCCCTAATTAACAACTTGGCATGGCGCATACCTTGGAGTTGCTGCCAATACCTCTCTTAGCCTACGCCTTCTTCCTTACGGAGCAGTTCCTCTACGGTATGAGGACCCACCGTGATGAAGGAATCAGGTCCTATTATATTAGCGAATGCTTCAAAGCGGGCGAGCTCATCAGCCAGTTCATTCTCGGCTATACTTTTGTAACCGGRYACACAGGTAAGCTGCACTTGGTTWCATTCTGATAGACAATGCAGTCGTTTTCTACACTCCTGCACCASTGGCGATTTTATCTCATAGGCATATAWTGCTTTAAGTGCCGCTTGACTGTCGCTAAGTATAGTTATACGTACGTTGCGWTAGTTGCGCTGAGGTTWWYYYYWMSSMMCSRMYYMWWRSMAARRMYTYYKSYTGAAAARTGCTCGGAKAACTTCCSTTAGGTATGGAGAATTTGGTGCGTGGTCCTGCGACTCCTGCACTAATTTCCTCCGGCCATTACACCATTAGTGATTTAGTCGCTTTAAAATTATCAGATCCACATATTGTTTCCACTGCAGATTGGAATCCAGCGTGAGACCAATATATTAGGTTGTCAAAAAATTTTGTGGTATTTTCGCTAGTTGGCGCTGAGAGCGCGTAGTTCTAGTTTTATTCGTCGCATCGGGTCATGCTATACCTTTTTGGAAAGCATTTCCACCGCACAACGATGGTTTCAACGTTTTCTTTCTGGTGTAGAGGTGGTCGAAGATGAGCCACGCTCCGGGAGGCCTGTCGTCGAAAATTGCGATAAAACCGCTGAATTGGTCGAAACCGCAATACCGCAATAATACCGCAAGACTTTTTTGACAAACATATATTTGACCATAATAGTCATCTCTATCTCTATTCACCCAAGGGTTAAGTTCGTGGGCCCGGGTAGGGTCCTACGTCTTCGTATAATTTTCCTTTGACAATGACTTATTAAAGATTTAGCAATAATCTGCCATAATGGAACKATCTCATCAACCTTGATACTTTCCTTTCATCACTTTTAGATCTTAGTGGACCGAACCCTCTCTGTTTCTCACTATTATTTCATAAAWTACCTAAAAATTTATCCAGATGATGCGACATCTTTCCTATTATGGTTCTAAAGTTTGTTAGCAAAACAATGTCCTTCCCAGTGAAACGCTTTGAGAATATGCTATCTCATTCCTAAATTGATCACGTATTAAATCCCTGAGTTCATTTTGGAAAAATATAATATATATATTTGTTGGAGATGTTTCACACTTTCTTTGTAGTGATTTTTGGGAATTTAGCGGCATCATTGCATCTGAGGGCCTGCGAACTACGTCTGGGAGAATAACGCTGCACATTTAGTAGACGCAAGTTTTGACATCTCCAGGTGTAGTTTTTATTGAATCTTCAAATTTTCAGTAAAGGGCTTAAAAGTGGTGATCACGTRATGGTTGTATACGCAAATGTACACTCTTTTTCATACATATACATATATTTTTGATATTATATTAGATTGTCAAAAAAGTCTTGCGGTATTTTCGCTAGCTGGCGCTGAGAGCGCGTAGTTCTAGCTTTATTCATCGCATCGGGTCATGCTATACCTTTTTGGAAAGCTCATTTCACGCGGCGCTAACACGTGATTGATTGTCGTTTYTTTGAAGTCGTTCGTGAGTTATAGCGTCGCAAACATGGAGCAAAATAAAGAGAAAATACGGCATATTTTACAGTACTACTACGATAAAGGCAAAAATGAATCTCAAGCCGCCAATAAAATTTGTGCAGTTTATGGACCCGATACAGTTTCCATTTCCACCGCACAACGATGATTTCAACGTTTTCGTTCTGGTGTAGAGGTGGTCGAAGATGTGCCACGCTCCGGAAGACCTGTCGTCGAAAATTGCGATAAAATCGCTGAATTGGTCGAAAGAGACCGGCATAGYAGCAGCCGTARCATCGGTCAAGAGCTGGGCATGAGTCATCAAACCGTTATAAAATAAAAAAATTAAAAATACCGAAAVACTTTTTTCASAACCTATTATTTATTTCGCTTCGAACTCATTTTTCYCCTTTCGGCTTTGGGTCGCGCTTTCAAAAATATMACACTGGTTGGTCCTATACCGGGGTTTTTATAGCTGTTACTTTTTAGGGATTGAATTATTAGGGGTTTCCCTGTGTAGACAAAACTTTGTTTCTAAATGTTTTCGTTGCTAAGAGCGAATTTTAAATCAGATTTGAATATTTAATATTCCAAAATAATAAGCAGACAAATTTTTCTGCTCCAATGATTACGATGTCAGAAATTTGTATTCTTAATTTTTTAATAGTAATTCATTTCGAAAGATATAAAACTGATAAACATATGTTTGTAGGTCATTTCATATTTTGGGTAACTCATAGGCCTTCTAATGCATTAAATCTATTATTTGCCGAGCAACATCACTATGCGCGAGTATTAAAGAAGCCATACAAAGCTGGTTTGGAGGCTAAATTGTGCCAAAGATACGCGAGTTATAAATAAAACAAACAAAACAAATAGAAAACGAATGAAAGACATTGGTTTTTTGCGCGGCCGATAAACGCTAATATAATAACATTTATTGTGTATTATGGTGAAAGATACAAGAATTTGGTTAAGTGCTTAAACATATCTTTTATTGTACAATAAATGGCAACGCTTAATTTCGGCTTTCKCATTTGCGCCGACTCTAAACAGCTTTTAAATGATATTCCAAGAAACTTGCACATTTTTTGCGAATATTTAACAAAACAAGAACGTCACACAATCGCCTTGGCTTGACTCAAGTTTGCGATTTACACTTTCACATAAGGTCAGATTTCTCAAAAATTTTCAAAACTTTTAGCAAACTTTAAACTTCAARAAACTTGCACCAAATTAATAACACTAAAAACTTCCTCGACAATTTCGTTCAACTTAAAGAAGTACATATTTAATTTAATTTTTTTTATTTTATTAAAAGCTATTTTTTATTAGTTTTTAATTACTTTTCTCATTGGCGCAAATGTGGAACTTCATTCTTTAATTAGCTTAATAATACCTTCGCCACACTGAGCACATATATACATACATATTGGTAGTTTTTCGCGTATAATGCTTGTTGGCGCAGAAGTCACAACAACACAATGCAAAAGTTAATTCCTGTTTACTTGAAGGTTAATAATAACTTATATAGAAAATATGTTTATATTTATAATTCACTTTTTTGTGGTCGAAYTGCTCTTCATGCGACCATAAATCATAGATAAAGCTATTTGCTATGAGAGATACCCACTAAACATAGCTGTTGTCTATAAGCTGCAACCAAAACTTCAAAAAACTTTTTTTAATTTCAAATTTTGTTGAAGCGGTCACTCAACTAGCACAATAAATAGATTTGTCATATTTTGTTTCATTTTGAATAAACTAATTACAATTTTTGTTTCTTAAAAATTCATAATCACAAAAATTAATTACAATTTTTGTTTCTTAAAAATTCATAATCCCAAAAATTAACTGGAATTTGATTTGCTTAATTATTCATAATCACAAGCAAAACCAGCATAATCGCCTTGCACATAAATAATATTCACTTAACTTCCAACACCAAAACACTAAAGCAGAGAAAACATAAAATAGCAAAATTTCAAGCGCGTACATCTTTATCAGTTCATTATCCGATTAACGCTTTCTAGTATTCAGACATAATCTTGCTCGTCAGCCACTAAAACAGCGCAAAATCGAGTGACGTTTACAAATTTTCAAAATTCCATTCACATTCGGTTCAAAGTCCTGTTATCTCGTATTAGCACGTTAACTATAAATTAATTGTGTTTTAGCACTTGTTGTTTGTATTAATTTCATTCATATAACGGTATTTGCCTGAAATGAGCAACTATATAATAAGATTTTAAAGAAAACTCTACACTTTACGTAGCCAGATCCACGCATGCCGCCAGTTTGTGCTTAAATTTTCAAATCGCATCGCAGCTYGAGTCAAATTTTCCACAGCCAAACTTTTACATCGATGTGTCAAGTTGCGCGCGTGTTAAGTGAGCGAGCCCACAAAAGCGTGGGTGTGTGGGAGTGATCACTTCCTTTCAAGCGCGCACTCGTAAACCGGCGAACGCGTTGAGCCGAATGCCACTGCAAAGCGCGGAATTCACGAGAAGCTACGAAAACAACTGCCTTTTATCGTTACACCTCAATCGTACTTTCAATCAAGCTAGACAGACACATGAATGCACAGCTCATCAACGCCAATGTGAAATCGGATTGAACATATTTATCACAAAATATTTCATATGTTTGCTTCTCGTGTTCATTACAAATTTCTTTTGTGATTTTTATTTGCAATTTATTTTTGGCTAAAGTGTYGTGTATTAAAATATTGCGCGTTACCGGCWTCAGCGCCACTCACTCACCGACTAACTGCCAAGTCCAGGTTGTACAAACAAACTGAAACCGATCGTAGCCGTCGCTATCGTGTTATGGTAGTGCGCATGAGTGTTGCGACACTCTCGACATTGCTAGTATGAGATTTTGTTTTCAKTTGGCTCGGCTTAATGGCTGGGCTGCGTGAGTGAGCTGAGTGGCGCTGGCGGGCGGTGGAGTGTTCGAAAGCGGTTGAGCGATCGATTGAAAGGTTTCTGCTCGTGGCTGTTAACTAGTTGGGCTGGCTACGCCAAGTAAGCGTACTCTGCGGCAGCATGGCTTGGCTTGGCTGATTGGCGCTAAATTCAAACGCCGCGACTTGTGACGCCGCAAAGCGCGTGTTGCCATAGGCCAAAAATAGCATATCAGCAGCGTCGCTTTTGAGTTTAAAACTAAATAGTTGAGTTAATGTTAAATGACGTTTTTGTTTTGATTCATTCTAAGAATTCTAAAATAGCGGATGTCAATTGCTGCTTTTTACTTGTGCGTGCTGTGCAAGTTTGGWGTAAAAGTTATTTCATTTTCATTAGTAAAAATAATAGAAAGTTGTTTTAAATAACTCTTTGCTAAACGTTTCGAAAAGTGTGTTTTTTTTTATTTTTTTTTTTTTGTACTTTATTATCGCTTTTTGTTTGATTTGCCTTGGCAAGTTGCCTTTGGCCATTGATCGCGACAGTTTTGCAATTTTTTCGATGCGATTTTTTAGCAGTTTTCTTGATTGATGACTTAATGCCTGAATTTTTATATAAGCATACTTTAAATTATTTCTCGCATTTTTTATTTTCTTTTTCGTTTTATTATCGCGAATTGCCACAAAAACTCTTGTGTAAAAATTAATGATAATTGATGCTGTACGGTGTGTTCGTGTGCTGTWCCCTCTGACGAGCAAGTTAATTGTTCAAATAAACATATAAAAAGCACATTCATTAGTTTACTGCTATTTTCAGTACATTTACATACATTATAATACACGATGATAATCGTAAGAACATACAGCAGCTGTCATTAARATGTGAACGTTTTCAAATAAAGATAATTTATATAAAATTTGGGAAAAGTCTGTATTATTTGCTTACCCACGTACTCACCTGGCATTATTACCTGCCAATGGTTGTTCCAGCTCGCTCTTTGTCACCACGCTGATAGAGCGTGCCATACGTCGCGGCTTCGCAGTGCCCTCCTTATAACCGAGATTCTCCATATTTACTTAGTTCACTTTTTATATATTTCTCTACAGTATATTTCAGTATTATTCTTTATGGTATTGATTTTTCCGCTTTGTTGAAATTCATTCAGTTATTATTTTAGTTTTTAAATTCAACACATTTTTGTTGGCTTGTTGTTGTGCTATTAACATTGGCTCCTTTATTTCATAGCTGAAAGTACAAAAAGATTATAAAATTACTTGTGGTCTATTTTTGTCTCATTTGCACACAAAAATTCCCAAGTTTTAGTTGTAAATTTGAAAAAAATTATTAAATTTATGAAATTAATACCCCGGAAGTTGGTCTGAGTTTTGACCGAAAAAASCAAGTCAAACCAGGTCAAAAATAAAGGTTATGTTGGCAGTTTTCTTCAGTTATCGAGGTGTGATGCACTCCAAATTCCTTCCGACCGGCCAAACTATCAACAAGGAATACTATTTGAGTGTTATGCGTTGTTTGCATCTGCACTCGTAGCCACGCAAACGCTGCCACTATACTTTCTTCAATTTTTGTGGAACTTTTTCGTTCATTCAGACGACGTATACAAGGAGCGTTCCAAAGTAAACAGGACTTTTTGAATCTAGCGCCCCCTGGGGGAGTCATCTATATTTCGACTGGTGCGTTAGAATTCATGACATTTCATCGATTGGAAGTGAAGTTGTTGCGWTTTAAGTGTCAGTATGTTTGCGTTGTCGGTGCAAAATTGAGCTTCGAACAAAAAGCCAACATTAAATTTTGTTTTAAAATAGTATAAACCTTTACCGAAACGTTTCAATTCATGAAAAAATGGCGATTTATGGCGATGATTGCCTATCCCGTAGCAGTGCACGAGTGGTTACAATGTTTTCAAAGCGGTCGTGAGGACATAAATGACGTTCAACATGTGGGCCAATCAAAATCCGTGATCACCAGAAATTCCATCGAAACTGTGYGTGAATTTATCAAAAATCAGCCGAAAATCATGAAAATGGAATTGAACAGCTCCAAAACCTCGATTTATCGCATTTCAGAATCTCAACATTCGAAGGACAGCTTGTGACCGATTATTKGACCAAAAATCATATTTGAGCCATTAACCACTTCCCGTATTCACCTGATATGGCATCGTTTGACTTCTTCCCTTTCGAAAAAATGCATTTTCCCATGAAAGGAAAGCGGYATGCAGACGTAGAGGCTTGCGCCGGCTTATTGGCGGCCATACCGGCCAACGAGCTAAAACACTGGTTTGACATGCTCTTGGACCTTGCAAAAAGATGTATTGAATCAGAAGGAGACTATTTTGAATAAAATAAATTGATCATTTGTTCTGTTTTTTTTTTAAGTCCTGTTTACTTTGGAATACACCTTGTATATTTTTAAGATAATAATAATTTCTTTGATGTTCTCTATCTCAGATTTCGAAARAGTATAAATATTTGTATTTCTCAACCTTTTCAATATAGTAATGAGTGTGTTAATAGCAATTAAGGCAATAATTGCATCAATATTACTACATAATTTAAAAGTAAATATTCTTAAAACCAATTTTGCTGAAACTTGCGCGAAAACCCGAGTGTGCTTGCCTATAACAAAAGGTTACTCATACGTCGTGTAGAACCCATGCTCATTTGTTGAATTAGTTCAGTACGCCGAATTTTTACTTTTATTAACATTTTTGTTAAAAAACTGCATTCCATAATCATGCGAAATTTTAGTTTTGATTTATAATTAAACAAAAAACAGTTTTACCTGTACCCTGTACCTGTCCCTGTACCCAGTACCCTGGTCACACTATCCAACAGTCTACTTATACGATTTTTAATAGCAATTTTGTTTTAAATACTTCTTTTTATTGTAACATATTTTAATTGTACACAGCTCGGTATTGATTACGTTTGAGCCAGAAATAAGCCAACGGCCGTTTACTTTTATGTGCGATTACGCATCTAAACACTTGTGAAACGCGCGCAAAAGAATTTGCACCAATAAATGGTATCAATTTACATCTAAATATATATATATGTATATACATGTGTATTGTATATTCAAGATAGTTGCTTATGAGTTCGTGGTATTTTTCGTTATTTTTACAACGCACATTGCTGAAGGCTTGATTTCACACTTGCTTTYTCTAGAAATGAAATATGCAAAAGTTTTTGAAACAGCTCTCACCATTCACTATGAGACCATGTAAGCCATATAATGTTCGCAGAAACTTAAGTAACAACCTTCAACTGTAAACTGAGCAAACTAATAATATATTTTGAGTTTATATGAATTAGAAATTATTAAAAAGTTATTTCACTTATCTTGTTAGGGCGAAGAAAGTTACRTCACTTATTATCAGACATCTAGCGCTGAAAAAACATTAGTACAGCAACGGTGGAATTCCAAAACTTGCACATCCGACATTTGATCAAAATTTTGTTTATCAACAAAACAATTGTAAATATGAACAGTAGCTATGCACATACATACATATATTATATACTGTATGTATCTGCACAGTAATGACCACTCAGGAAAATCCAGCACACTTTATTTTAAAATTTTAATTTGAAAAATTTTTATTCTTGCAAAAATTATGAAATTTTTGAAAATAATATTTTAAACTCAGTCATTGCGACGCCWTTTCCGGTGAYSCTCGGARAAAAKACCCGTMYGCGTTGTCAGGATAACTCCTTATCTACAGGATCATTTAAAGTAAAAAATTGATAGAAACCTTAACTTAAAAAATTATATTTCAAAGATCTGTATAAAATTAAATGAAGATCGGTTGAATAGTTCTCGAGATTTTTTTAACTTGAAATTTAGGACAATATTCTAGAGGTGTTATAAACTAAACGAGATCCCTCGACAATTCACTTCAGTTGTTACTTACGAAAAAGTGAATGTGCGCATAAAAGCCTTACTGATCATTCATATCTATCCGAACTTCCTAACGCTAAATAAGCTAAAGTACAATGAGAGAAATACATAATAAAAAATCGACCAAAAATAGAAAATCTTATTTTTTTTCTTTTAAAATTTGTAGGATAAAAAAGTGAACTTTACCAACTTAAGGTAGACCAGAAGATGCGGATAGAATTTAGTATAGAGTGCAAATTCAATCCTCTATTTTTTTCATTTTGCTCCATATGGTATTCAAGTGTATGATGTTCATGTCTCGGTATGTCTCAGTATGTGATCAGTGACTGTTTTTTAGCGGGGCTGTACTGTACATGAACACCTGTAGACTTTATGCAACAATCAACGATTTACTCATTTTTAATACMTTGTCTACATATCGCCATTGGTATGCATATCCAATAATCACACCTATCTTCACTGCCACACAGGAACATGTATACATATGTATGTACCGTTGTCAGTTTTGTGTTAGCTCACTTGTGCTTTGGCCAGTACTCTCACTGTGTCGCAGCATTAATGTGTGCCTTATTTATCACCACCGCACCGTCGGCTTTGCATGTTTACCCAGCACACGGGTACATATTTGCGCATCTGCCACTCAAATGAAATCAGAATTGTTGCTACTGTGACTACATAATGTTATTTTTTTGTTGTTCAACAACATGTCTTGTGTCTCTTTCTCTATGTAAATATATATGTAAGTAAGTACGAGCACATGAGTACATACGCGTATTTATATGTGCATAACCATGTTGATAAGCTGGTCAGAATTTTATTTTGACTAAGTTACAACACCAACAGTGTACCAACACAACACTTTTTTAAATCCCTAACGCAGTTTTTGAACTTTATTGTTAGCGCTACAAGGGGATTTGCTGTAAGGTACATGAGCAAGTMTACACTAGGYCATATACAATAGTATGTGTAGAATKTACTAAGATCTGTGTCAGAACATATTTATTCAAAAGCTCATGTTTCACAACTTCTGATGAGCTCCTATGCTCCTGAATCACTACTAAATGCGCAGAGTCTCTAGCTTTGACCAAGTACTGGTAGATATGGTTTTCTAAGTCAGAGAAGTCCAAGGTCGCTTCTAGCTCTTCTTAAATATCTACGCTTTTATTGCGCTTTCTATTGCTGTTGCTCTAAAAAAGTGAGTGTTAGAGAGATGGCAAGAGAGCTCGACATCTCTCGCGAGACCGTTCGAATGATTTTGGTAGATATTTTGGGTATAAAATGCGTTCTTGTTCGACTCGACCCGATAAAGCTAGTTTTTTTCAAAAATAGTATCGTAAACAGGTCGCTTTGAACATGTTTAATCGTGTGAATTCAGATTTCACATTCATGGAGAACATTATAACTGCCGCTGTGACATGGGTTTATGAGTTTGACATGCAAAGAAGTCAGCAATCATCGAGCGTAGGGAAAGACACGAGCTGAAACCAAAAAACCCACGACAAAGCTGCTCAAAAATCAAGGTGCTGGTAATTTTTTGCGATATTCGCGATTTAGTGCATCATGTGTGTGAAGGAGTTCTATTTAGCCGGATTAAGGCGGCCGGCCGGAATCGTAGAAGAACAATTCATGGATTTCWCACGATGATAATGCATCATCGCATCGAGACACGGTTGTGACCGAATTTAAAACCAAAAACGCAATGAGTACCATCGAAAACCTACCGTTTTCAGCAGATTTGGATCCTTGTGTTTGTTTTTTTTTTTTGTTGTTTCCCCAGGTTTCGTGGAACCCGTTTTCAGTCGATCGAAGATTGAAAAACAAAATTCGCTGAAGAGCTGAAGATCATACCAAAAAGTGCTTATGAAATGTGTTTCGAAGACTGGAAAAATCGTTACCATAAATATTGATGAATAATTAAATATTTTGCGTTGTACTTCCAATTTCTGGATACTTTTCTGTCACAATGTGTGTATATATTTTCTGTTCAGAAAACATAAAAAAAAAATTTAAAAAATAGTTTTCGAACTTACATTCCCGATTAAAGTGTTCAAAAGCAAATTTTAATCTCTCTGATTTATGGCCGTTTTGAGGTTATGGTCTAATATTTGCAAGTTTATACACACACTCAATGGARGTGAGGTCATTAATATGCAAATTTAATAAAAACTTCTTTATACATTATACATATATGAATTTTTGAATMAGTGTTAAAATATGTCCATTGTTCCTTTAGTTCAAAATCACTCAAATTGACATAATAATTAATCAAATTAGTATTGACGCAGCTCGTCTGTCTGACAGGTTCAATTTGTTGTGTTGCGTTTTTAGATTTAATGAATTAATTTTTTGGGTGAAAAGATATTTACGTAGATATTTTTTTTAGCCGAAACTGACGTTTTGTTTAAATTTCTTAATAAAAATGCATCCAATGTAAGCAAGTTTCTTATTGCATTAGTAGAAACTTATTATTTACTCAGTTTTCCTTTACAAGTTAAAAATATTAAAAACTCGTAAAAAAGTGAGAGAAGTTTTTGGGTAGAGTTAAGGATCGTATGTATTCTGAGTGACATCGGACAAGCACCAAAAAACCTCAAAAGTTCTCTAACTTTTTAATTGTCTTCAAAGAAACTTTTGACCCAAAATTGATAAAAAAAATTAGCAACCTTTTTTACAACTTGAAATTTTTCATATCCTTCGCTTAAATTTAAAATCCCAATCAAAATTGATCGTATTCAAATCCGACTTTGTCCAGTATTACGTCGATTGCTTTCATTCACGACCAGACCGCTTGAATGTTTACGAGTTGCACATATAAAGTGGTAGCTATTTATTTGTAAAAAGCAACTCAATCTATCTTCCTATATTATTGTCAAATTTATCGCGATTTTCGCAAACAACTACAATGCGCTTCTAAATTCAATATATGTATATTTATATAGGTATATACAGATGTATATACAACGATGATATCAAAGCACAATGCGTAGTTCGGTAACGAGTGAGTGAGTCTACAATATGTAAAAACCCTGGAGCCATTACCGTTACCAGCGTTTATACTAGGTACATACTTTATTATTCATTTATTTATGTTTTCTATTTGTATGTACATATTAACATATTTATGTGTGTAGCTTCAGCAAAATTAGAAATGTTCTATTTTTTTTGCAAATGTTTCGCTGAAAGGTATACGTTTATATTATATAAAAAGTARAAAAGTAAATTAAATCACCACAAAAATCGCTGCCGACCGGAGTTCATACACTCATAACAAATCTATGTACTTGTTAAATACACGAACGCGTCAACCATTCCACTTGATCCATGATCGTGATCTTTCTCGTCTCAGCGCACGCTCAAACACAATTGTCACATCAATCTCAATCTAAAAGAGTTCTTTCTTTGCACAATTCAGCTGAACRGACGTGAGTTTTATGAGCACAACAATGATGGGAATTCTTGAAATTACAAAAGGCGTWGCGTTTATTAAAAAAAAGCGCTATCGTAGAATGCAACCCTCCACGCCGTGTGTGAGGATCATCGTCGGTCAGTCAGGTCAATGCTAGGTTAGTGTGTTTGTTGCCCATACTTGACGTTATTTGCCATAACTTGCTTAGAAAAGTATAAGGTCTTATATATATAATATAACTACTATATATGMATGTATGTCCTTTGAGATGAAGAGCTTAATCAAGAAGTTACAATATTTTATAAGAGTGATTTTGATATTATTTGCCGCAACAACTGCGCCGTTAGTTCTGCTTTCTCCAGACTGAATAGGGAAGTGAACGAGGGCAAGACGAAATATCTCTTGTCATCAAACAAACAATTGTCGCACTCGCGATTTGGCTTCCACAACATCTGATAAGCCGGCGTTACAAGTTTTCGAAAGAAAGGTTCTGCGGAAGATTTATCGTCCTTTGCGCATTGGCAACGGCGAATACCGCAGTCGATGGAACCATGAGCTGTATGAGTTATATGACATTATTGACATAATTCCGCAAATTAAGAGACAGCGGTTCCGTTGGCTAGGTCATGTTGTCCGTATGGACGAAAACACTTCAGCTCTGAACGTATTTGAAGTAGTACCTGCTGGGGGAAACAGCGGATGAGGGAGACCTTCACTCCGTTGGAAATACCAGTTGGAGAAGAACCTGGCTACACTTCGTATTTCGAATTGGCGCCGCATAGCAATAAGGAGAAACGACTGGCGCGCTGTTGTTAACTCTGCTATAACCGTGTATCGGTGTCCACGCCAGTAAAGAAAAATAAGTTACATATACTTATATATTCAGAAGAATGGTGACATGACAAGAACGTGGTAAGCCTGGCAGGCTGGCTTACATTTCTACAAGTAGCTTGAATTACACATTTTTCTGAAGAAGTCTTTCGGCAGGCAATTATTGCCTCAATTAAGCATGTGAATGAAGCAAGCTTTGCCCCACTCTGGTCCGCAAAATTTCTATCCTCTCTTATAGAACTTGCCGGCTAGCGCCGCCGGAAGTGTCGGCATTTTCTATTTATGTACACACTTAATAATAACAGAACGGGAAATTGTTGTTGTTGTGACTTGCTGACTTTGACATTCAGTGCAGTTTCGACCCTTAGACCCTGTGTCGTACTCGCAGATAGGTCTACCTATTTATGCGTAATATAGACATAGACATATACTATATAAGTATATTTCTAGATATTRTATATAAATATATACATTATCTGCATGTTTCTATATCCAATGTACATTACACATATACGTATGTATATATATATATATGTATATGTATGTATATACTTGATGCCGACAAAGCAATTTCTTTTTTATCTTTTTCTTTCCTGCTTGTTTACCCATTTGCGTCAAGCCACCATTTTGTTGTTGTATGCACCTTAGTCTTTGTTATTCTATTGTAGTTGTTATTGCTTTTGTGCCTGTTGCTTCTATTCAATTATAATTTAAATCAATTGTAGCTTCTTTGATACGAAAAATGTGCGGCTTCTCTTTCTTCGTCTTCTTCCAACGACGGCTCGACAACCTTAATGCGTTGATCACTTTAACGCCGCTTTTCGCTTCTACGGCTTAACGACATGCTCACTGAGTTTACATTCTACAGTAGTAACTCTACGCTCTTCACATGTCTAATTCTATTAATAATAACGTTTGGACTGGTGGTGCCCTTGAACCTGAGGCGCATAACCTACAATACCTACTAGTGCATCTAAATCTAGGTGTGGACAGCGACATTTTCATCCTGATACGGTTAGTGTCCTCCTTTTATTTTTCAATGTTCACGATTAGTAAACATCATCCCAATCGACCTAACTGTACTCACATCGTCTTCGCCTAGCCTCAGAAATAAGAAATGCCTCTCTACAATTACACGCTATTCTTAATCTGCGCGCTGCACAAATTAAAGGATAATGCAATTGCATACATTTCTATTTCCATTGCATTGCATTTGTTGTCTTGATTGCATGTTGTTCAGAGTGTTTATTGTAATTGCACAATAGACGAGATTTATTAGGTTAAAATCACTTTGAATTGCTTGTATTCTATTTGATGTGGCATTCTTGAAATGGGTCAAAATGTTGTTTTCATTTAAGCTGAATATGAATAAAGTATTCACCATCAAGTGGTGGGCTATGGACTTATTCAATGACAAGGTATTTAACGCTGAATGCAACACCAGTGTAGGTGTTGGAATCGAAACGGTGTGGTAACAGAAAATTRTAGGTGACCAATGCAGCTGATCTGATCTGCGCTTTTGTGAAGCAATGAAATAAAATATGTGTTTGAATGTAGAAATCGGCAATTGACAGTATAGTCTATATTAATATTTATGTATATTATGACGGATCCTGATCTATACTATCTGGTTGAAAATGAACACGAAATTTTTTATTATTATTTATTATTTAATATTATTTATTTTTATTAATTATAAGAATATTTTTCTTGCTACAAGTGTGAAGAAAAGCTGTTATTTGATTAATGCATATTTAGGAACGTTTTAACTCTGGAAAGCTCTGTATGTTCTCATGACGCTTTGATGTTAAGAACTTTGACATTTTATTTTAATAAGATGTTTGTTACGCCTGCGGAAGAGTTTTTGAAAATTTCAGTATTTTTTCAAATACTGTTAATAAGGCTTGCAAATATTTGCTTAAGAAATGCGGTGAATTCAACTAAATAATCGACTTTATTTAATACCGCCAAGTTTTAATCGTTATTAATATGACTCTTCTACTAAATATGTGCCCATCGAGTTTTTTCTTTAGAAAATAATAAGTTGTTATTGCGGTGCCTTCAATCAGCTGGTTCTCGCTAGCAAATTCTCGATGAAAACAATGTTAAAGCAGTTATTCTTTCTCCTACTCAAAAGCCACATTGCGCTTTCGTTTTCAATTGCTTTTCAAGTTGTTTACTTATGTGATTTCAATACTGAGTAAACGTGGTATTGAACACAATTTTTGGTTAACGGACTCGCAGATTGTACTGCATTGATAACTTAGCCTTTTATTGACAGACCATGTGTGAGCCGTGTCAAGCTGTKAAGAAAATAAAATGCCGTTCGCAAGCAACGCAGACCGACGTATGAAAAGACTTCGGCCATTTTACGTGGAGGTATTAAATTGAAAGTGTACAAAATACAGCTTGTGAAAGAACTGAAGCCACTCGATCTTCCCAAGCGGCATCACTTCGCTCCACGAGCTTTTCAAAAGTTCTAAGAAGATCCGACGAGCAAAATTGACGCATTTGCGTTGAAGAGTAACCTGAAGAAATTCATGAGCTGCCATTTCATCCAGAATCAACAAAGGTTTGATAGAATCTGTGTCCCAGTGGAATAATCGGTTCATATTTCTTCAAAAATGATGACGGTTTGAACAAAACCGTCAATGGCGACCATTATCACGCCATGTTAACCGACTAAGCATTTGATGCCTGAAATTGAAGCTCTTGATCTCGGCGACATTTAGTTTCAGTAAGACGACACCAATTTCTACACTTCGCATCAATCAATGGTTTATTGTCWATTGGCCACCAAGATCGTGGGAGATCACAACGTCAGATTTTTTCCTATAAGGCTATGTAAAGATTTAGCCTTGCAGCAAAACATCACGCTTGTCATTCGCTAAGTACCAGTCGAAATGCTCTAACGAGATATCGCAAATTGGATGGACTAACGGACTGTGCCCAAAAAATAAGGTGGCATTTGAATTAAAACTGTGAGCGTCGAAGGATTTGGAGAATTATTTTTTTTTAGTGTTTGAGATACGTGTCGTTTTGTGGGCTGCTAAAAGTGAGTTTTTCGTTTTTTGCGATTTCGAAATTTCCTGTGCAAAGAATTTGCATTAAATTTTGTTTACGGAATCAATTTTCTGCTGCGGATACGTTGAGGATGGTGCAGAAAGCCTTTGGTGATGAGGCTATGTCTAAAAAAAATGTTTACAAGTGGTATAGTGAGTTTCAAGCCGGCCGTGAACGTGTCGAAGACGAAGAGCGTCGAGGGCGACCATCAACCTCAACCGACGAAGCTCACGTTCAACAAATCAAAGATTTGGTGCTGAAAAACCGTCGATTAACAATCAGACACCTTGCTGATGAAGTTGGCATATCGAAAGGCTCAGCCAATACCATTTTGAAGGATGTTTTGGGCCTCAAGCGCGTCAAATCTCGACTGGTACCGAAAACATTGAATTTTTTGGAAAAAAGGCGCCGCGTTGAAGTGTGCGAAACGATGCTTTCCGACCACCAGGGTGTCATGAAACGCATTATAACTGGCGATGAGACTTGGATCAATGCTTACGACCCCCAAACAACCGATCAATCGAGCGAATATCGTGCCAAAARAGAGCCGAGACCAAAAAAATCGCGCCAAAGTCGCTCAAAAATCAAGGTCATGTTGACTGTTTTCTTTGATTATCGTGGTGTTGTGCATTATGAATTCYTTCCAACCGGTCAAACAGTCAACAAGGAATATTATTTGAACGTTATGCGTCGTTTGCKTAACGCTATCCGCCTAAAAARGCCGGAATGTTTTCAGCTAAGTTCAACTCAGTTATTTATTGTAATTTTTATTGACATGAGTAAATATTTGCTTAGGTTTACTTCTAGCTATGCATGCTTTAACCTTTCATTGTAAATAATTAAGATTTCTWGCTTTTTCCTGTCTCAACAATTCTTTGTACAACTGCCGGAGGGGATAAGTAAATAGTWAAATGTGTTTTGAGTGGAATTATTTTTGACTAGAATTCTCTATGGAGTGTGAATTCATGTGAGGCGATGTACATATATATGTAATAAAATAATTGATTTTATGTGGTTGTTKTGGTATATGCTGGTTCAGATTGTATTGTAAACAGCGTGTGTTTTTGTTGCTACACGTTGATATATTGTTTGTTTATTTTGTTACACGAGAATGTTGAACGTTTGCAAGTCGTCTATCGTTGAATTCGAAGTATTTTTTACTACTTCGATAATAATTATTATTTCGTTTTYTAAAATTGCGCACTAAAAATTATTTAATTTTACAGTTATTACCAATTTATAGTACAAGGATTTGAAGTAATTTTGCTATCATCGCTATAGTGTAATTTCATTCGTTAATTTTCGTATTATTACTATTCTCTAATTCTACGAAAGCAATTCATATTTTCAGGTGCTAATTTGAAAATCAGTTTGTTTTGGTTTGCATACTGTCTAAAACCAAATAAGTGTAGGCTTTTAAAGTCGCATGGGCCAAATAGAACTAAACTGGATGGAGTCAGGTGCAGTAGTTCACACAAGTGAGGAAAGTTCTCTSARCGCCATACACTTKGGAGTGGTYAGAAAYGATTCTTTTAGATATGGCTCAAGTAGTTCACGACATTCGGCATTAGACCCAGTATCCGCTGGGTAACCTAAGAACATCCGCTTGCAGGCAAGYTAAAGTGTGAAGGCAWAACATCGCTTCCCCAATGTTGTGCGYTGGGTTTGGGACCCGCCACTTAAAAAAAAAACCCACAGAAACACAACAGCCTCGCATAAGATATCCCTAATTTTGAAAACTAACTAACTATGCGAGTAATATGGAATAAGGCAAAAAATTTCATTCGAAATATAGTTCGCATTACCCTTAAAAAGCCACCTCATGCAATAAAGATGCGAAAAAGTTCCTGACGTTGATCTAAATTGTATCGTTAAATTTCTTTTCAAAGCCTTACCATAACACACATTAAAAGCATTGAGTAGAATAGCATAAAGCGTCATTTATARTTCTGAGTGGAATTACTTTGATACAGTTCAGTATGAAAATATTTTTTTTTAAATCTAATATTTAAATGTATGCGTTATATTTAATAAATGATGTCCTTTCTAGTTGAAAATTATCGATGGAATTATCGTTTATTATTATTTAAAGTGAATTTTGATAGAATATTTTCGTTAATTTTTTATTGCTCCAATTATTTTGTTTCTGCGTCATTGAAATTWTTCTTACATTTTAGTATTATTTATTTACTGCTTACTATTATTTTACATAGTCAGTTTCGTATTCATAAAAATTCATAACTTATAAAAGCACGTACGATACTTTGTTTTCTCTTCATGTAACTCTCACGGATCACAAGCAACACATTATTTTTAGTCTTGTCAAGGTTTTTTTTTATTAGATTAGCGTTTGTTCTACATCATTTTGACGCTGTTTACAGTTTGCACACTGTTATCGCTATGAAACATATTTTTTCAGTTTATTCCAAATTATACGGATAAATATATTTACTTTCAATAAAAAATATTTAATATCATTCGAAGGATATTTAGTTTCTGGTTTGGTACTTGTTCTCGTCTGTTGTTCGCGCCACGACTTGTCACTTTGAACAGTGATCTGCTGTTATGGCATGATTATCTGCAAGTCTGTAATCAAGTTGATATGTATGGTGGTGATCCTCGTCGTCGTCGTAGAACTCGTGTATACATCTCGTTTAAGTTAGCTAAATAACTGCAAACACGAGCACGCACTGCAAACCTCCCCATCACCACTCAGCACATTTTTCTTCGCATCCCCATATACAAATATTAGTGCATATTCTACATATTTTATCTGGTTGAAAGTGTCAGCAATGACTTATCATCCTCGGCGTCTCCGCCATTACCATCGCTTTGTGTGCTGAGTCTCAGTTACGTTGCGCTGTTAGTGACGGCACTCAAGCATTGTGGTATGTATGTACAAGTAAGTAGGTCTTTTAAATAATTATACTTACACATAGCCAAATGCCGGCTATCTTTTGCTGAATTATAGAATAAGCTTCAACTGCTTCGACTTCGGTTGCCTTCAAGCTCAACTTTAATTAAAAGACCGAAAGCAAATCGTTAAGAAAACGAAAACATTGTGTGCACTAATGTTGCAGAAAGAAGTTTTTAAATTAAACGTTTTGTTTTTTTTTTTGAAGTAGCAATTCTGTTAAATATGAAGAAAGGAACCCGAAATATTTCGAATTAAGGAGACTAACAATTATTAGGAGTAAGGATATTTTGTATGTGCRTAATTCTTCACCAATTCGAGCAAACAACGCAATATTTTTCCCGCTCTTTTGCCATTTCTCTTCAGCAAGTGTTGCCGTTTCATCATGGAAAGATATACAATCCAACAACRAGTAAAAMTTATTAAAATTTAWTACCGAAATTCGGAGTCAGAACGAATAAATTAGTCCAAGAGCGCTACGTCCAATTTTTGGTCGTCATAATCGTCCTGTCAGATCAACAATTGACTCCGCAGGCACAGTGTAAAATGCCAGTGAGAGACAGAAGTGCCCGTAGAGTCGAGAATATTACTGCCGTTGACGAATCATTTGAGTTAGACCCGAATCAGTCTCTCACAAATCATTCTCAAGCGTTGGGCATCCCTATGACGTCGTTGTAGCGAATTTTGCGAAAAGATCTTGGCCTATATCCTTACCAGATAAAACTGATCCAAGAACTGAAGCCGCTTGATCATAATCGTCTTATATTCGTAAATTGGGCTGAGCAACAACTTGAAAATTATCCGGATTTTYATCGAAAAATCATCTGCTGCGATGAGGCTAATTTCTGTGTGAATGGCTTTGTCAATAAGCAAAATATGCRGTATTGSTTAGGCAACAAACCACGCATACTCCATGAGTCAGCGTTGCATCCCCAAAGAATTACAGTTTGTGTGGTTTATAGACCGACGGCGTYAKTGGKCCGTACTTYYTCCGYGATGATCAAGRCCGGCACGTTACTGTGAATGGAAATCGCTACCGCTCAATRATAACCGAATATTTTGGTYCGAATGGGATGATATGGACTTGGACAATATGTGATTCCAACAGGACGGCGCCACAAGTCACAGAGCGAATGTCACGATATATTTATTGAAAACCAAGTTTGGTGAACGTGCTATCTCACGTTCCAGAAAATTGGACGTCTTGGTCGTGCGATATGACGCCGTTAGACCGATTCTATGAAGTCTATGATCTATACCAACAAACCAGCGACGATCGATGAACTTCGTACAAATATCGAACGTGAAATTATAGCAGTATCGGCCGATTTATGCTTGAAAGCCGTCGAAAATTGAGTTCAGCGTCTGGACTTCTACAAGCGTGCCCGTGGTGGCCATGCAAGAGACATCGAGTTTCATACATACATATTCACCAATTCGGGTATCGTGCAAAACATGGCACTGTAAAACAAATAAATAGACTTACTAATGAGATTAGAAAGGCATTCGTGTACAGAGAGTATTGTTCGGCAATATTTCTTAATGTAGCTCAGGCATATGATAAGGTGTAACATGTAG
>NW_017537456.1:983900-985447 GCF_001853355.1 Bactrocera latifrons
GTTTCGCCTTCTCACTTTAGCTCGCCTTCAAACGGATGTTCTTAGGCTAYCCAGAGGATACTTGGTCAAGGACCGGAAGTCGTGAGCTGCTTGAGTCATATGTAAAAGATTCGTTCCTGGCCACTCCCAATTGAATGGCGATCAGAAAACTTTCCTCACTTACGCGAACTTCTACACATGACTCCATCCTCCTATATCTAAACACTAAATTAAGATATAATATAATGCGCATCCTTTAGAGGTGGTCTAATTGCTCATTTAATTCAAACCAAATAGTACAAACTGACTTATTTATTTAACTGTTATCCCGTTACTCCTCGTCGTATTTCAAGTTGAAATATGTTTTAAGAGAGTKTTAACCTATTTAAGACAATTCAAATGCAAATTAAACTTATCATACTTATAAGCCTGTGTAACTGAAATCTGATTTGTTTCATATTCGTATTTACATTTCCATTAATTTATTGACTCATTCGCGTTTGCAAAAGCCGCCATTAGGCTTTATTAAGTAAAAACTTCTCATATAACTTTTAAGTAAAAAATAATAATAAATTAAATGCTTAATAGTCACTTACAGAAGTCAACGTATTCCAATGAAAGCATGTATTTTACGATTTTTTTTATTGATTTTATGGCGCATAAATTAACAAATCTTGTTTCTGCAAACTACATTATTGTCTTCTTGTCTACGGTAGTGTCAATGTTCATCTACCATGTTACATGCGTAGATATAAATATTTGTTGAGTGGTTAAGAGGTATGTGCATATATATTTTACATATTTCATCTTCAAGGCTTGCAAAGTTATCACAGCAAACATACATATTTTATATGCACAGAAGAGAAATCAAGTAGTTATCAACTAATTTACAACCACTATCAGTCGCAAGCTCAACTAGTCAGCTGACTGGAATTTTTTAGCTGTTGATACTTTTTCTGGCAGATTTTGGTTAAAAAATGCTTGTTTTATACTATTTCACAAAATATTTCTGTCATAGTTCAAGCGAATTTTCCAGAATTTTTTATGAGAATTTATTGATCCAAAAATGTGTACACATACTATGGTATTTTTATACCTGTCTCTTATACACATCTAGATGTGTATAAGAGACAGCTGTAAAACAAATAAATAGACTTACTAATGAGATTAGAAAGGCATTCGTGTACAGAGAGTATTGTTCGGCAATATTTCTTAATGTAGCTCAGGCATATGATAAGGTGTAACATGTAGAGCTTTTATATAAAACACTTGAGTCTTACTTAAAAAATAACCAGTGCTGAAGTGGCTAATTTCATATCTGATGAACGATCTATAAGGGCTGTTGTACCTCAAGGGAGTGTCCTAGGAACCTATAAAGGGCTATATCTAAGTCCTTATTTTCGTTTGCCATGGTCGTCATCAAAAGTGGGGTCTCTCATCCGAGGCTGTTGTTGCGTTGTCATTCTGTTGGTTATTTTTACGTGGCGGGTCCCAAACCCAGCGCACAACCCTATGCAGGGAATGTTTCGCCTTCTCACTTTAGCTCGCCTTCAAACGGATGTTCTTAG
>NW_017537456.1:986358-1004696 GCF_001853355.1 Bactrocera latifrons
TTATCACTTTATCATGCGAGAGTATAAAATGTTCGGTGACACCCGAACTTAGCCCTTCCTTACTTGTTTTTAACTGTATTTTAAAACTTAGYATTACTAAAAATAATCGGTTTAGCCATTTTCGAGTAATGTTGGTCACCGACTTTTTACAGTTTGCCCTTATACTAAYAAGCACTTTGAAACGCATTTTTCAAGTTTGCATGCAACTTTGAAAATATTCACCGGAACGATATAAAATTTTCTATCGTATTTTGCATTTTGTATTCTTAAATATATGTACATTAAGAAAATAAAATTTAAAAAAAACCATTTCTCGAAAATTCTATATAACCCTTTAAGATGTCTATTGTCAGAATTTGTTCGGAACAAATTAATCGAATTTTGTTTTCTGAAATATAATTATTAATTAATTAAAATTTCTTTCATTGCCTTGAGTCAGCTGTTTTCTGACTAGTTCGATTTTAGTCCGGTATTTCTAGTTGTAAACTAGTATATTTCCTAACTAGTATATTTCCTAACTAGTTTTATGCTTTGCGACTGCGTACAGCAATCACATGGGTGTATGTGTGAACTAGCTACCAACAACTTTCCGTTTGATGAAGATAGCCATTATATTGCCAATGCTCATTATGACCAGCTTCTCGAATTTCATCGCCAGTTTATGACCCAGACACGAGTTTCGTTTATGTTGATATTTTATAGATGAACAGTTTTGCCGGTTTTCCCCTTTTAACATTTTTTTTATTCTTCTCAATTATTGTCATTGATTAATTGGCTTAATAAGATTTGTGTATTTAAGTGTGCTGGCCGGATTGTTTTATTGTTCGCTTGAAACACATATGTACATACATACTTGGTTATCAACAATGTTTGGGTAGGCAACAACATTTAACAAATTTGATTGCCAAATTCGCACTATTCACACTTCTTTTTTCCATATTAGTATGCATTGCAATTAATTGATCAGCGACATCTAGCAAAATCGCTGCTTTGGCATATTTTCACGCTTGAGATTCGAGTATTAACTACAGCGAAATTAGCGGGCAAAAGTATGGCAATGTAGAATGCGAAATATTTCGGCACATTTTAGCAAAGTTTGATTTATTTTTACAGCATTTCATATTGTAGGAAAGAAATAGTAAGACTTTTTAATTTAAGTTTCGCGCGAGGTTGGCATGACTGCCAGTGACATATGTGCCAAATGTCACATAAAAATAATCACTAGTGTTTGATATACGCTTGTCTTTCTGAAGCACATAAAGTGCATTCGGCGACTTTTACGATGAGTGAAATTACTCAACAAAGAAGTTCCGTTAAATTTTGTGTGCGGAATCAAATTTCTGATGCCGACACGTTCAGAATGTTGGAAAATGACTTCGGTAATAATTTTTGGTTGCAAGCAAGTGTTTTTGATTGGTAAAATTTATTCAAATACTGTCGAGAACGCGTTGACGACGAACCACGTCCAGAACGGCTGTCAACATCAACCGATGATCAAGATGTCAATAAAAAAGGAATTGGTGCTTGGCGGTCAACGATGAAGTAGTTATAGATCTTACTGGCAACGTTGGAATATCGAAAGGATCAGAGAAAACAATTTTGAAAGATCATTTGGGTTGAAGAAAAGTGAAATAGTGTTTTCAGACTACCATGATGTCATGAAACGTGATATTACTGGCGTTGMGTCTTGGATCTATGCTTACGACTCTGTAACAAACGTTGAATCGGCCGAATATAGTGGCAAAGTTGAGCCGGAGTCGAAAACACCACGTCAAAGCAGGTCAAAAATCAAGGTTATGTTGACAGTTTAATTCGATTATTAATGTATGTGCACTCCGAATTTTTCCCAACAGGCCAAACTGTCAATAATGAATAGTATTTGAGTGTTATGCGTGGTTTGCGTGAAGCTATTCGTTAAAACAGGCCGAAATTATGGGGCGATAGCTTTGGGTTTTTGCACCACGAGAATGCACCGTCGCATTGATCCTTCGAGAGTTTTTAACCAATATCGTGTCACAAAATTCGAACATTTAATGTCGAAAAAAAAATTCCCTTGGCTACTCCATATAACTGTAGGTCGCTTCCTGTTGAATATGCGGAGGTTTTAAATTCAAGCATACAAAATRCAGCTTGTGAAGGAACTCCGCTCTACTTTCTTAAGCGAAAACGCTACAAGCAAAATTRTCGCATTTGGGACGTAGAGCAACCTGAAGAGATTCAAAAGGTTTGTGAGCAGGTGAACTTATCGGTCATATATCGTATTTCTTCAAAAATGATGCCGGTGAGAACATAACCGTCAATGGCGAACGTTAACGCGCTATGATAACCGACTGTCTCATGCCTGAAATTGAARCTCATGATCTCGGCGATATTTTGTTTGACAAAGACGGCGCCACTTCCCACACATCGCATCAATYAATGGATTTGTTGARAGAATACTTCGTTGAGCAGATARTTTCACGTTTTAGGCTGGTAGGTTGGCCACGAATATCGTGTGCTGTCACACGGTTARACTTTTTCTGTGGGGATATGTAAAATCTAAAGTCTATGTAGAYAATCTCGCTTCGATTCAAGCCTTGGAGCAAAATGTCATCCGTGYCATAAGCCAGTTACCAGCCGAAATGCTCGAACGAGTCATCGAAAATTTRGGCTCAACGGATGGATCGTCTGAGGCGTAGCCGCAACCAACCTTAGAGAGAGATAATGTTCAAAAAATAAATGCCAAAGAATTTGCTTCGAATGATAATAAACATTCTCCATTACATTTGAAGTTTCTGTGTGTTTTCTTTGAAATGTAGGAAACCTCGAAATGGATCACCTTTTATCTAAGAATCATTGAAATTTGGTTTCAAATCACAATCCAGTGCAACAAAAACAAAAATTTGTTTTGTTTTAAGCATAGAAATGATTTAGCAGTAGTRCTTTTCTTAACAACCGTTTATTAAATGTTCTTTTTATTGCTTTTGTGCGCCTCGCCATTTAGTGCAGCCTTCCATTTGTCTTGTTGATTGATTATTGTGGCGGCAAAGCCAATTTTTGYTGTTCCTAAATTCATCTATTTTGTATCTACTGTGTACTTAGCTTAGTTGCCCGCCCTTGTTAAGTTGGATTTATCTGGTTTCACTTAAGAAAATATGCAACGAAAGCACCGTTGCTATTTCCAAGTTATGTTTGTGCAAATGTGCAGCAGCTGTACACTCTTATAAAATRTTGTGCATTCCCGATTCAGCTCTGCAGCTCGAATTAAGTACACTAGCAGTAGCTTGAAGAAGGCGCATGATAGGGTTTGGTATCGAACGGCTCGTAAAAGTTTTGCGGGGATACCAATTTCAGCAGCGACATTTCGTGCTGTCAAATACAGTCTTAAAATCGATGAARAGATGGTGTGTGGCGATTCTTCTTTCACGGGGCTTTTCCAAAATTTCGAGTCTGGTGAATATCTAACCAGTTGTTGCTTTTCTAGCTCTAAAATTACACTGATAAGGTCCAATACGTTTGTGGACGGTGGGCTTTAATCTTTCACAAAGCTTACTTGAATTCAAATCGCCGGGCATGCTTTCCTTCGACCACATTCTACTTATGTTTTCTAGAAACACTTAAAAGAGTATAATCAAGTGTTTTGAAAAAGTGTTGGGTCACTTATTCCATCACAAACAATCGGATTCAAAGTTCTTTGCATTTCTTATGAATATCGCGGCAGTATTGCCGGTCAAGCAGTTGTGGTACTACCAGTTCCAGTTCATCGCAACRCACCAGTGCAGCATAAGAATTTCCCAGAGCTGCGCCAGCATTTATGTAATATTTTATTACAATGCTAAAAATGATAATTGATTTGCATAAGTCTACACTGTGTTGTTGGAAGAATGCCGTTTAACRGCTACGGCATTGTTTATAACCACAAACATAYATATATGTATGTATGTAAGTGCAAATGTAATGATTACTTGTCACCAGCCAGTTGGATTTTAGTAAGCGGTATTGGCGAAGCTTGGTTGCTGACATTGGCGGATTTGGTCGGAATTTATACATTTTTCTTTTTACTATTCATCGATGCTTGGCACTTGCCTTCCATTGGTTCAGTTCTCCCGTACGTATGAGTAATATTTAATTACCGTTTGTGTATTCAACGCAACAAAAAGTAATTACTGTTCACAAACACTTGCTTTGGCATAGAATGGGAGTACATTTATTTCCTCGAAGTTGTTTAACTTTTTTTTGCATTTGATTCTCTGTTCGATTGTTTAAAATGTTGTATAACCGTTGAAGCGAAACATTTACATGTGTACATAACTGTATGCCGCCTGTGTAGATAAGTGTAGGAGTATGTAAATGACGATACTCGACCAAAAAATGTGTACACTTCCATGCTAATCTAAGCCTAATGCCTAATTATAGATGTCCACTAGAAATGTAGAAATCGGGCAAACAAATATTATTCGATAAATGTAGATAAAATGAAACAATGATGTGAAACTGGAGCAAAGCAAGTAATGAAAAAATAACTTACAATAGTTGTTTTTAAAGGTTTTATTTAAAAGTACGCATTATAAAGAGATTTAGTAATTTTATTGCAAATAAAACAAATTGAAACAARCAAAATGCATTTATTATTTTAGAGATGTAGAACAAGGAATAGGGAAGATTTATTCATGTGTTGAAGTTCACGCAAGTGAGGAAAGTTTTCTGAGCGCCATTCACTTCGGAGTGGCCAGAAACTATTCTTTTACACATGGCTCAAACAGCTCACGACTTCCAGTCTTTGACCAAGTATACTCTGGGTAGCCAAAGAACATCCCCTGTGCGCTGGATTTGGGATCCGCTATGTAAAAAACGCCCCCGATAAAATACAAACAACAGCCTCGATCGAGAGACCCCCATTTTAATGACGACCATGACAAACGTATGAAGGATTACAATTTAAGGGCAAGCAACTGGAATTTCCGGTCCCTTAATTGGGAAGGCGCCGCTGCCCAGCCGSTTGATGTCCTCATAAAAGTGAAGAAGGAAGCGGGACGCATTTGCAGATACAAAAGAGAGGCTGAAATGTGTGAGCACGAAAATTCTACGAACAGATGCGGCAACTAACAAAAGACCGGAACATGACTTTGTAGAACCACCAGAGGTCATCTAGTAACTTGGAAAATCAACAACTGACCAAATACTCACCATGCGCAAAATCTTGGAAAAGATCTGTGAAAAGAAGATTGACACACACCACCTCTTCGTCTTGCKTTTGACAGCACGGAAAGGAGTTGCCTTTATGCTGCGATGTCTGAATTCGGTATCTCCGCAAGACTAATACGGCTGTACACGTTGACGTTAAGCAACACCGAAATCTCCGTCAGGGTCGGGAAGGACGTGTCAGAGCTGTTTAATACCAAACAATGGATTCAGACAAGGGACTCCTTGTCGTGCGACTTTTTCAATCTACTGCTGGAGAAAATACTTCGAGTATCAGAGCTGAATATGAAGCGAAGCAAACTGGTCTGGTAGTGAACAAAATATCTCCTGTCATTAAACAACCAGTCATCGACTTGTCGTAGATAATTTCGTCTACTTTGGAGCCATTATTAACACCAACAACTACGTCAGCCTCGAAATCCAACGCAGAATAACTGTTGCCAACAGAGTAGGCAATTGAGAAATAAAGTCCTCTCTCAACGAACAATTCACTCATCATCCCCGTTCTGCTACATGCTGCAGAGGCATGGGCAATACCAAAATCTGATGAGCCGGCATTAATGGTTTTCGAGAGATTGRGCTGTACGAGTTATACGACTACATTGACATATGTAGTTCAGCGAATCACGAGACTGCGGCTACGCTGGCCGCTACAACAACACCARCAACAACGCCGGCTAGGTCATGTTGTCCGTATGGCTGAAAACACTTCAGCTCGGAGAGTATTCGTCTCAGTACCCGCCGGTGGAAGCGGAGGAAGAAGACGACCTCCACTCCGTTGAAAAGACCAGGTGGAGACGAACCTGACTACACTTGGAATTTCCAGTTAATGTATTTTTCCATATTTTTGGTTCTTATTTGGTGGCCACAGAGTAGCTAACTATTTATTTGGCGACTYGTGTAATTGCATCGGCAATTTCAGTGAGGTTTCTAGGTATATGTGAGTGTAAGCAAAGGCAATATATGTAAATGCTGGCACAGGAAATTSTATTGTTATGGAAATTACGAATTTTCACATTGCCATGAAATTGAATTTTTCATTATTTGGCATTTAATCGGTCAARTGAAATACTATTTCGACTTTCTAGGCGCGAATGTATTACTAGTGTGCAGTATATGCAATGTAAATCAAAAAATCAGATTTGAGCAAAAGCGRCAGTCTGTCGATGATTAATTGTACTTGTTTGTAATTGTTCTGAATTTTGTGGTTGTTCGTGTTCATTGTGAGTCTGTCTGCCTTTGTTCCAAACTCAACTGACCTGGGAGCGTGTTTGTTTATATATTTCACAACAACAACACGAGTGTTCATATATCTTTGCATCACAACAATTTTCCCGTCATTTTCACACATCTAAGTTTTCTTTTTAGAAATTGGATGGCTCTCACTTGTGCACTTAAGTGAATTTTGTTAAAAGTTCTATAACTCATACAAACAAATAATGATTGGAACCATCTGAAGACCTGCCCAAACACGCTAAGCACTCACAGGATAGGATTAGACTCTACTGTTGTGCAACCATCTAGTGGCGAAAAAAGCACCTCTACGGTCCTAAGGAGCTCAACTAGGTATCATGACTATCAGTCGCAACAGTTCAGTTGTAAGGCTACAACCTCGTAACCTTTTGAGGAAATAAGCAATCTCCCCTAGACAAATTCCGCCTTCTTGTCGCGYTCTATACAGAGCACTGTAGGCTYAGGAAGCATTKGTCTAACATGGACRTTGCCTCTTGYGCAATAAATAGGAAACTCCAGAACRCCTGATTCAGRATTTSMCAGCAATTTGCGGMATCAGTCTCAAGGCCCTAGGTTYTATTTACGTGGACAGGGATTATATGACCTCAGGCGCGCCCAACAAGYTCTTTGAATTGCTTAGGACCTTTGTGACCATATGTGATATAGGAAAAAGCACAATGGAACGCAAGTCGCAGTCCAGAGCCTCAATTTTCCTATCTATCTATCATTTCAACCACTAACTTCATCCCGCTCTAATGGCAACAACCGCTCACGCGGGTACTGTAGCTGCAGCAACCTCCGCTTGTACACGACAACCATACACCCAGTGGGTATGCTATTTTAGCGCGACATATTAAGCTCTACAAATCAAGCTTATCAGATCTTGAAATCAAATTCGTTGGTCATGTCTCTTCAAACTCGAAGAGATGCACAAGCTACTTTAGCCCTTGTACAGGGTGGCTGATGAAAGCCGCTACCAAAAAAAAAATTAAATAACCTTTTTTCTATTTAATGAATCTGGTTAATTTTTTTTTATTTTGCAGATTGACTTTTACATTTAACAAAAATGGATAACTGGGACACTGAAACAAGAATTTGGATTGTTCGCCCCTATCACGCACTGGAGTCCGAAGTTTCGGTTCAAAGAGATAAAGAGAGATTGCGCACGTTTGGCGGCAATCCTCCAAGCAGATGGACTATAATGAGACTTGTAAACAATTTTGCCAAGCATGGGACAGTCAGCAGAAGACCTTACCATCGAAACCCTTCAGTTCGAGCGGATCAAACAATCGCTGCTGTAGCTGTTGCCATACAAAACAATCCACATGTTGCGATAAGAAGCTTATCTGCTCAAATGGGTGCAAGCAGACAGTCATTAAAGTCAATTATGCACAAAGATTTGGACTTATTCCCATATAAAATTCAAATGGCCAACAAACTGAATGCTGCAGACCTGCCGATTCGCTTGGAATTTTGCCAGAAGATGCTTGAAATGCAGAAAGAGGATGGAAACATGTTGAACTGTCTTTTCATGTCTGACGAGGTTCATTTCGATTTAAACGGCAACATAAACAAACAAAATTGTCGAATATGGAGTGCTTCCAACCCACAGATACTCCATGAAACGGAATTGCATCCACTTCGTGTCACAGTGTGATGTGCAGTTTCATCACGCTGCATTGTCGGGACCTACTTCTTCGCAGAAAACGGTCACACCGTTACGGTTACTGRAGACCGTTACTTGAGCATGTTGAGAGATTTTTTCTATCCAGAATTACGCCGAATGAGAATTTCTTTCAGCTCTGTGTGGTTTCAGCAAGATGGTGCAGCTCATCACATAGCCCAAACTGTTATGACAGAATTGCGATGAAAATTTCCCAATAAGCTGATATCCAGAAACTCCACCCAGGTCGCCTGACCTTACTGCACYTGACTTTTTCTTGTGGGGCTATTGCAAGCAGGAAGTCTACAAAGCAAAACCAACAAATTTGAATGAACTAATGCAATCCCTTCGAGAAACAATTGCGGCTATTCCTGTCTCAACTCTCCAAGCAGTAATGAACAACTTTTTGGTAAGATGCCGCACATGCATCAACGATCAGGGGGAGCATTTAAATTCCATTATTTTTAAAACTAATTAAGCTATATTTAATAAAATTGAATGAGCTTTAACATGAATAAAAGAAAAATGAATTCCATACACTGAAAAAAAAAAATTGTTTGAGTTTCTTAATGTAGCAAAATTCATCAGCCACCCTGTACTATTCGACGAGCAGGGAATCGTGTTACCCTATGGTTGGCCAAACCCCTGGACCACCTGCTTTCGTCGATGAAGTGGTTCAAGGAACCATCGTCGTATTGTTTGTCAAAACTCGTTGGCTCAGATACGGCAGACTTCTAACAAAATAACTAAAGTTCTTGACGTCGAGTAGATATTCGCCAAACATACACTAAATGTTTATGTATTGCTAATTCGTCGGATCTCTATTTAAATTTAAATTTTTTTTTTTTTTTTGGTAAAATTAGTATATTTAGCATTTTACAACAAAGATAGTATTTCTGCCAATTTGAAAACAAATATTTAATAAATGTACACCCTATCTTTTTCAGGTTCTTTTCCCGCTTATTTTTGCYGAGATGCTTGGAAAAGTTGACGTCGAGGCCAACGTGAAAGGCGGTGGGCCCTCTGGTCAGGCGGGTGCCATTCGTTGGGGCATAGCAATGAGTTTGCGCAGCTTCGTGGATCAAGAAATGGTGGAGTCGATGCGGCTGGGTATGTAAWCCCGTCGACTTATTTATATAATTTTAGACCTCTTACAATCCTTTTGTTGCAGCCGGTCTTTTGCAGCGTGACTATCGCCGTCGTGAACGTAAGAAGTATGGACAGGAAGGTGCGCGTCGTAAATACACATGGAAGAAGCGTTAAAAAYTTGTCTCCAGCCCAAAACATTTTAAGTGTATTTATATATTAAATAAAATCTATATTTGAAAGCACATTTGTAAGCATCATTAGTAMAATAAAAATTAATTTGCTTACACACACAAAATTCCAAAAAAAAAAAAAAATATTATTTTGCAAAACTTAACGAAAACTACATTTGTTCCAGTGGACGTAATCCCAGTATACGCATGCCTGTATTTAGGTTACGTTTAGCGGCACTGAATAGGAGCAACCGGTTTTGTTGTTTACTAAGGCTTTCCTCATTTTTAATATTTAGGCGTTTTAAAGCTCGACTAGTTGAGTTGCTGAAATTGTTTAAAAAAAAATGTTTCTTCAACGTTATTTAAATAGCAACGCTTAAATTTTTACCAAAGTGTGAATAGGTGGTTCACCAGTACGCATGCTTCTAGCTGTTGCTTCGACATCCACACAGCTTGGTCAAATCGAGCTATTTCATGTAATAGGCTTTGTGCTTCAGGCTCCGATAACTGCGCTACATCCACCTTACAGTTGGAGGTATCAACATGCTTTAGATTCTGTAACAAGCTATGTAGTCGGCAATGTGTGTATTGCAGTTTGATTCCCGTGTCGCCATTCACTTGTAATGCTTTTTTCCAATCGAAGTCATAGTCACGTTGTCGGCGTTGTTTCAAATCATTTGTGATGACGGCCGACACACCCAGTATATCGGCAACAGTTTTGTAATCACTGGATGAACTGGACAATTCCACTTTAGTTGCTGCTCGTTTGCAAATAAAAGGTGAAGTGAGAGAAATTAGTATTAAGTTTAGGGAGTGGATATATTYTGAACTTACTAGCACTTTGCAACTGCTTTTCAAGCATTAAATCACGCGCTTCATTCAGCACGTCACGCAAGAACACTACTTTGCCGCTACGCGTGCTCATGCCGTGTATTCGTCCGAACTTTATATGTACCATACTATCTAACGGTATGTCGGTTGTCAGAGCGGCTGTCGTTTTAAAAAGCGCATTAAAATGATCCGCTTGTCCATTTTCCACCACATAATACATYCGTTCAAAGTTATAACGCCGAAACCGATCGAGCACAGCTGCTATGTCTCGTGTTAAATATAAGCTGGAACCATCACTTTTCACCACCGGTATACGTCTTCCATCCACTTCCACAACTTTTCTTCCATCGCTTTCATCTAGCAGAAGCGCATGTTCTTGCAAGCGCTTTAAAACATTGCCGATTTCTCGTTGCGAGTACTGCGATTCCCAATCATATTGATCGAAACGTACACCCAACCGCGCATAAACCTGCTCTAATTCAGTTACGGTGTGCTTACGATATTCTTGCCACTGTCGYGCCAATTCAGCGTCAGCTCCAGTTTCTAGCTTCGTGAAGCATTCTCTTGCTTTCTCCATAATACTGGGCTCTGTTTTAGCTAAAGTGTTGGCAGTTACGTACGCGGAATATAGTGTTTCAATTGGTTTAGCACGCATCTGCTCATTTGTTATACCAAGCATTTGAACGCCTAAATGTAGCATACCAAATTGAGTACCCCAATCGCCAAGATAGTTGATGCGTGTTACCTCATAACCCAAATGCTGGTGTAAATTAGAAAGTACATTTCCAATGATTGTCGAACGTAAGTGACCAACATGGAATGGCTTGGCTATGTTGGGAGAACTAAAATCGAATACCACATGAGATCCTATTTGTGGCACAGGTTTGTTGTCCTCCTGCAGTAACGACTCTGCAAATGACTGCATTTGTAGTTGAAATTCCACACGAGCTGAAGCTTTACCATTAGCTGGTAATAGGTGCACCGCTTTAATTAAGGATTTTTCATATTGTAGGTTTGGTATTATTTGAAGTAACTCATTGCTTATGTCACTGGATGATGGAGTCCATTGTAGTATTGCAGAACGTTTTGCCGGTACCTCCAACTCATGGTATACATTATGAGCAATTTGTGTTGCCTGTGAAATCTGAAAACAGAATTTACYATTAGGCGATATTTTACATTATGTTTCTACGAGTCTTTCAAAATTATTTGAATTTTCTAATTTATAACAATAATTACTTTTTCACAGATAGCACTGCGAATTCGTCCGCTCATTTTGACAACCCATATTCGAGTTCTTATCAATTCGAAGAAAACACAGCTGGTGGTCAGAGTTTCAGGTTCGTGAAATTTTAATGTATTAGATGTAATGATTAATACATTTTAATATTACAGTTCTCTATGAGATACTTTTACTTGTTTTGCATTTATTAAACCGTGTCTACTAAATTAAATTAGTTGTCAGGCYAAATAAAACATATTGTTACGGTTAAAGAAATATCGGGTGGCAATACCTACGAATATAAATGTCAAATGAAACAGAATCCAATTGGAAGTGGCAGCAGCAGCGTAAGCAGAGGAATCAAAATCGACGTCCAGAAAGTTTTTTCTCCCAAACGATTGACACGAATCACACATACACGGCTAAAAGAAATAGTGGAGAGGTGTTGGAACTCAAATTGGAAAAATCGAAAGAATAAAATTTAAACTCACRCAAAATTGCGAGGATTAAACTTTGTTTGCTTGCGAATTCATAGCCAAATAGCAATTATAAAATAAAATATTGAGTGGAAGAAATTTGTTGGTGCAAATTAAATAAATATTTAAAGCGCTGTGCAAAAGCCGAAACCAGTTGGTTGGAAAAGATAAAAAGTGAGTGTCAATGTGGATTAACAATCAGTAAAAGAAGGAATGTAGAAACGACGTTGAAAAAATAGATGTATGTATATCGACAGATATGAATGTAGTGGCAAGAAAATTGTTGTGCAAATAAAAATTCAAGAATAATAATTTTAATGGCCTTAGGTCGTTTGAGTTTTCGGTGCTTCATCTTCGCTGGTAACAAATAAGGCCTAAAGAGCAGGCAAGTACGTGTTGTACGTGGCTGTGGCTATATCGAATTGTGGCCAACCAAAAGCTCTACATCTAGTGGGTATTACAATATATGGTACTTCTTCGYTTAAATATGTTCTGCAATAATGAGTATTCTGCCTTGTTGGCAGTTTTTGTGCCATGAACTTTTAATTACCGTCATTCTTAAAAAAGTTAAAAATATACTCCATTTGAAGTTATCTTTTGGAAATTGCGAACTAGCACAGGTGCAGCTGCAGCTGACAGGCATTGATTTTTGTGGCGCCACTGCCAACGTCGGCGTCAAATTTGACGCTTTCAACAACGTCAACGTAGCGCTTTGAACTGCGACAGTTATTCACGCGCCTTGTAGTAAAGTCATTGTGAAAGTATTCTACAAGGCGATGTTGAGGGTGGTTAATTTGAAAAATTTTGGAGGGAGGAACCTACTCCTTTGATAAAGTAGTGAAGTTGGTAGCTAAATATGTGGTTGTACGAATTTAGTCAGAAGTGAAGATTTTATTTCTTTTCAAGGATGATACATATGTATATATGTACATATAACTACGCTATATGTTGACTGTATGCTAGTACATTATATTTTAAATGTAGGGGCGGTTTTGTTCTTTTACGGGGCGTCAGTATGTCCGACRCTCTAAATTATTGATTTCGTTGGCATACATTAGGCAATCTGTGGGGGGGAAAAAATAGGTGCCTTACATATTTCTTTTAACTAAATTTTGGTATCATAATTGTCAAAAAATCTCCAAACTCAAACCATTTTCTTGCATTTCTGCATGAGACTGCAGGTTCATTTCAGAAACAAATTGTACTCTTTTTTCCGCCCGCTTCGCATACGGTAAATGACTTAGTTTTTTAATGTCATTAATACATRATATATTCTTCCAAACAAAAATAGAGGAATATATCTTCTTTTAGGTAAATTTTGAACTTAAATATTATGTTCACATTCATAGACAGAAAAATATCAGCCCTTTAAAATAAATTATTCGAATCAAATTGTAGTTTTGTCAAATAATAATATCGCAATAACTTCCTATGTGAGTTAAAAAGTTAAAGGATAATGATTTGTGATGATGAAAAGGCTGTCAAATTTTGTAAAGGAGTAATGACACTTTAAACGTTTCTAATATATATTTTTTTTAATTTGCCCAAAAGTGGCCTATTGTACTACATATATCTATATATGTAGTATATACATATGTATGCCCAGACCAAAATCCGCAATAGAAAACTACATAATTTTTTGTTATTGGATAAWATTAATTTTTTCTTACATAAGTAAGTATGTAAGTAAGTCCTCAATTTTTGCTATGCTAATATTACATGCCCAAAGTGTATTAATTCTCTGCCCATGACTGTATATGTATGTATGACGTACTATAACGCCCYTTTAAAATATTTGACTATCATGCATATAAGAAAATATTTAAAAAAATGAACGTATTTGTAGCCCTTTTAYTCAAATATTGCTATTTGTAATCAGMGAATGAAGCGTAAACGCCGCAATCGGATCACAAATTTTAAATTATCAACATTTTAGTAAAGTATTTGTATATGCTGAGTTCCTATTAGTTTATAGAAAGCATTTGGAAATGTGTTATGAAAAAACAAAAATGCATTATTTGTTACCATAAAAAAAAAAAAATTAAATTAAATAAAAAAAGCTGAAACGTGTTTGTAATTTAATTAATTATTAAGTAACATGTTCATCTAAAGTGAAACAGACCTGTTAAAAAAAGATTAATTATTACATATTTTCATTTAAATTAAGTTTTGTATAAGCATGCAAGTATATTTTTTGTCATTATTTCTATAAAGAAAATTAGTGATCGAAAATATAAAATAAAATAAAAAAGTAATACTTAATTATTTCGATAAACTAAAATCACATACATTTTTAATGGCCTAACTACAGATTTACTCAATACTCGTGCTATAAATGAAATATAAATTGTCACTCAACACTCAATGAGTTCAACCCAAAAAAAAAAAAAAAATATCAAACCATCTGAGCTCAATTTAATTCAATTCCCATCTTCGACAGTAAACCAAAACTCCAATAGAGCGAAAAGTGATAAATAAAAATTGTAAAAAAAGGAAATAACGGAAGTTTAAGCAAACAGTAATAATAGTTGTCAATCAGTGAGCAAAAACACCATAACGATTCCAGCACTGACTACAAGTCCAACTTCAGCTTAGAACATCTGCTAAGATAGCACCAGCAAAGCGCAAAGTAAATTAAAAAGCGGCAGCATCATGACTATGGCAGGGCAGACCATCAACGATCGGCTCTTGGCAGCGCGGCATAGCTTGGCCGGTCAAGGCCTGGCTAAGTCAGTGTGCAAGGCCACCACAGAGGAGTGCATCGGGCCCAAGAAGAAACATTTGGATTGTAAGTACATATAAACATAATTACTCCTTCATATACAGTTGTCGTAGTATGTAAAAACTAAAAAGAAACACATATGTGTGTATGTACATATGTATATGCATTCATAAAATTGTGCGGTCAAAATCATATGCATGCACAATCACATGTTGCTGCAGCTCAAGCTGGTAACTGTAAATATGTAAGCAATTCGTATGCATATTTGTATTTTCGTTTTTAATGTTCGTCTGGATTTGTATGCAGTTTCAATATACATATATATAACCTGTACATATGTATCTCAATACACTTTGTATGTAGACATTGTATATCTGTACATATGTGCATCTGATGGAGTGTTTTGGCATGAATCATTCACATTCAACAGTTTTATCGTTGCTGTTGCTAGTTTGTGTTTTTTTTTATTTTTTTTTATACTCTTGAAACATGTTGCTACAGTGTAAAATAATTTTGTTCACCTAAAGCTTGTTGAGATAGATATAACGTTATATATATAAATGATCAGAATATCAGAATGACGAGACGAGTTGACATCCGGGTGACTGTCTGTCCGTCGTCCGTCCGTCTTGCATGCTGTAACTTCGGTAAAAATTGAGATATCTCGATTAAACTTGGTACACAAGTTCCTTGGCCAAAAACTAAGTTAGAGTTCGTAGATGGGAGTRATCGGACCATTGTCACGACCACAAAACGCCATTAACCGAATATGATTAAAGTACCATAACTAACTTAAAATATAAAAGTATAATTTGGCACAATAGGTCGCACTAGCAAGGCGCATCATGTGCGAAAACAGCGAAATTGGACCACAGCCACGTCTACTTCCAYTCCACAAATTCCATTTGAAACATTTACTGTCCAGTGTATAAATGCAGAATGAATTGATATATCAGGATAAAACTTTGAGCGTATAGTGCTTTAAAGTGTACCATCTTATGGTCAAAAATTGTCTGAATCGAACCAAARCTGTTCTAGCCTCTAARTACCGATTTTGTAGAAAATATCGKTMAATGTGTGAAATATACAATTGAAAYTCAGAGATAATYCTTTCCTGACAATAGTAACCSTGTATATCAATACTCCCCTCAGTCCCCATATAACTCATATAAAGATTTTGAAACTTCCGTGTGACTTTATACCTCGTATATCGGCCAATATGTGAGTTGTTTCAATGAAAATGAGAGAGCGTGTTTCTTTGTGATTAAAATAATATAAATAATAAATTTCTTGGGTTTTATTTCTTGCAAGTTGCGAGAGTATAAAATGCTCGGTTACACCCGAATTTAGATCTTCATTACTTGTTGGTTTTTTTTAATCTTTTGTTGKCAGCTAAAAATTTTCTGTATGCTGCGGCAGCGATATCGTTGAGAAGTGTTGCGCTGGTGCTGCTTCTTGTTCAATGCATTTTGCCAACCACATTGTTTTATAGCAATTTATTGTGTGGCTCGAACGCWTACTATTTTAATTTAATACCAATAATTCTATTTGGAGGTATATGAAAAAATGGAAATGCATTAGGTGGGAAGAGATCACATACATAGGAAGCAGATGTAATAACGCAATGTTAATAAAATAATAAAATTTCTAAAAAAATATATGTGCTGCGTTGGATGTCAGTATTCTGAAAGCAGGCCTTCAGTCTCTACATATGTACATTTACTCTACAATTTCTGTTGTTGTTGTTGTTGTTGTAACGGCAGAATTCTGCCGAGTTGACAGTCCTTGGCCGGATAAAAATCCGGATCCGTTCCGGTTTTCGTAGACCCGACTGTCGTGGGAACGGACTCTACAATTTCTCATTGCCATCAGTAACTTAATTAGTGCAAACGTGGGAGGATATAACCCTCCCGCAAACTTGGGAGGATATAACCCGAATTACTGAGTGACTGCCTATATATTTCTGAATATGATTGATTTTTGTTTAGTAGGATCTACTTACATATGTCTACTCTCAAAATATACTTCAATGTCAAGCTTTAAACTCACCTGTCGTCCGAATGGATGAAAACACTCCAGCTCGGAAAGTATTCGACGGATAGCCGCCCGCGGAAGCAAAGAAGACCTCMACTCCATTGGAAAGACCAGCTAGAGAAGGACCTAGCTACACTTGGAATCTACAATTGGCGGCGGACAGCAAAACAACAGGCGGGCTGTTGTATACGCGGYTATAACTGCGTAAGCGGTGTCTTCCCCAATAAAGATGACAAAGTTTCTTAGTTTATGTAAAAACTTGTTCAAAAACTGAAAAATTTTTTGTTACTCGAAACTTAAAAATTCGTTTTGTTCATATGGTCAATTAATGAACTGCTAACAGCACCAGCACAATTTAAGTCTGTTAACATTTTTTAAATAACATTATTACACTTTAGTTATTAAGTTCAAGTTGATGTTTTGGTTCAAGGTCAATTAGGCGCGCTTTGCTGTGTAAAAATCATTCATACTCTCCAATTGCAGACTGTGCCACAATCTTTAATAACAGTAAAAACAAATATATGTATGTATGTGGCATTTCCATTTCAAAGCGGTGCAAAGCAATTTAATTTGGTTAAATAACTCAACTTAATTTCCTAATGGGTTCTGTCAGATCTGCGACCCACCGTCAAGCATTAGCGAAAATGTCATAAAAAACAATAGTGGAAGCAAAACAAGAAATAAAGCGAAAAGAAGCGCGCTGTAAAATTGCCACTTGAACGCATTGTGTTGTTGTGCTTATTTTCACTTTTCAAAGCTCTTTATTACGCGTGTGCATGCCTTATCGCGAGGTATGTGTGTATGTACCCAATCGTTTCGTGTGCAGTGCCTGCTGTTGTCACTGTGATTGTTGCTGTTATTGCTTCRTCTCTGTGACAGCTGCTGTTTGCTTGCTCCGAGATGTTTGTGGCAATGCACGCTAAACTTCAACCGCATGCAATGGAATCTCAATTCGACATACCTACATTTGTATGTACATATGTACAGATATACACAGTGGCTCACAAAACAATTTTGATTTTTTAATTTATAAAATTTATAAAATAAATATTTATGTATATTTATTGTAATTTTTTTAATTCATTTGTTTCTCAAAAATAGTGTAATGCAAAAAACTTGTGTGATGCTCTGTTACCGTACCCAATTGCATTAGAAGTTGAGTGAGGTGCTGGCATTTATATTGCTATTGTAGTTCTTTCTCTTGTCATTGGCGCTGTGGGGTGTGGAATTTGCTTACACGTGAATGAAAAAAAAGCTCGCTCTCTATAGTAATTTATTTACTGGGAGCAAAAAAAAAAAATAATATTGTTATTGACAGTTGGTATGTTAAAGTAGCTTACATGCGCTTACGCTAAGGTAGGAGCAGTATTATCCTAGTAATGAATCAGCATAGTCTTCCTTTCTATTTAAAGTAAWTTCAGGTTTCTTATTTCAGGGCAAACATTGTATTCATTAATATGTGTCAACCAAAGTTACTTTCAGCTATTGGCACTTGTCAAAAATAAGATTTAATAAAAAAAAACTTAATAACTCCTAAAGGAACACAAATTTTTTGCTCATATAAAAAATTAAATACTTTATTCGAATTTTTTATTGTTACAAATATACACTTTTAATAAATAAATTCTAAAATTAAAAAAAAAAAAATTTAAACTCGGCCTTTGTAGATGCCTTTTGAAATATGATTCCCTTCATGTTCAACCTTTTCGTAAAATTC
>NW_017537456.1:1006129-1007777 GCF_001853355.1 Bactrocera latifrons
TTGTAGCAATATAAAAATCGTCATTTCTTTTATYTATTTTTTTAATTAATTTTTTTAAATTTAAATTCTCTTTAAACATTCTTCAYCTGGACATATAAACTTTTACATAAAACTCCAGTCAATAAAATACAATTTAGGCAATTAATTAAATGGTTCAATGTCTTGAAATTTATGAACAACAAACGTTAAAATATCTGCAATTTCTTTCATTATTCTGTAAGAATGTTCTTCAGAGACAGCGCAAGCTTGTTTTTCGAAATAATAAGTTTATAAYATAATAATAATAATTTTTCATGAAAAATTGGGTCCTTATATGTTGACAGAAATTGTACTAAATTTTACTAGTTTTTTCTGTAACATTATTCCAAAYATACGGTTGTTCTCGCAGGGGACTGCTAGGTTTCTTATATAATATGTCTACATACACATATACAAATTTTATGGTGTGGCGCCGCTGGCTYTCTTTTATAATTTTTCAATTTCGCATTTTCCTTTCGCCAGCTCCAAGTGCTTAAAGTATACATTTATAATTTGAAATTTGGTCGCTTGGGTGGATCTTTCACTGTCATTTTGTTAAGCACTTTTATCGAAATRTTTGAGTGGCCATATATATGTTTCTTTTAAAGCGGTTATTGAAGTAGTTTAAAAATAAATTTTTTCTTAATAGATCCCGTTTGTTAATTTTGATGACAGTATTTGTTAGGTTATATTTGGTTCATTCATTTCACTTTACCKTGAAGCAATTTGTTTCATATCCCTCAAAATGGTTTTAGATTGCAAATATGAACAATAATAGCTTTAACTCTGACAGTTAAATAATATGCGCTGTGCTAAAAATGATGCGCAGAGTCGCAAAGTTTAAAGTTTTCCGTCAACCAAATTTCATGTGTGTATTCGACATCTCAGTCTGCAGGGACTTGTATACCGCTCCAAGTAGTCTTAATTAAGCGCGGAAGAGGCTGTTAACCTGTCTTAGCATTTTCAGATTATATTCTACCGGAAATAACTTCGATTGCCTTGGACTAGAAATCGAAGTGGGCTTTTGCTCCASTCACAAAATGCAAATTTAGATGATTCGGAAGGGCATCATTGGAACCGGTGCTAAAGATGAACAATGAGCGTGGCACTGCCCGCTCGGATCAATACTTGTATTTACTAAATTTGGTGCTTAATATATTATTACACCAACATTTTTATGTCACATTTGGAAAATGGAATGGAAATTGGACTACAACCATGCTTACTTTCCATTTATCGAATTTGTAAATTCCTTATGATCCTTTCTTTTTATAGTATATACATCAATTAAGCATCAATGAATTTAATAGAAAAATAAGAATTAAATAAAAAAAAGGTACCTTTAAGGTTTCATGTCTGAAAATTGTCGAATTTTGACTTCAACTTTTCAAGTCCCCCAATACCACATATGTGAGACAAAATGTCCATAGCTGACTTTTTGCCGAAAATATCGGATACTGTGTAATATTTTACTAATAAAAACGAACTTGACCTTATTTATTTCTTTGTCATTATTATTGCATAGTGCTTTCATAATGAACATGAAGACAATATATTCTTCATATCAATATCCTGATGGTTTCACRTCACGAATTGTCATTGAACTTTTGATTGTTATTATTTCTTTCGA
>NW_017537456.1:1008999-1010190 GCF_001853355.1 Bactrocera latifrons
TGCATTATTTTGGGTGGATATTTTTGTTATAAAACGCAATATTGCTCAATTCGTCCTGATAAAGCTGAATTTGTTCAAAAGTGYTTCGAGAACTGGTGTCCCCAGATGGCAACAAAGTTAATATTGATGAATAATTAAATATTTTACGTTTTATTTACAACTACCGGGGTACTTTATTATCACAATGTATATGCATATATGACTATTTTATTATACATACATATGTACATAGCTAGTCGTTCGTTACTGGGGTCACTGTCTTCTTAATTTATGTAGATTTCCATAATGTTAATTCCCTTGCTGAAACAGGAGATAGATGAATTGTGAACATACACATATGCACACATATGTACATACTCATATTTGTCACACAATTTCATTCAATTTGAATTTTCATTCGTTTYTTCTAACTCTTTGTGTATGTCCGTAGTTCGATTTTCTGTTTCTGATATTTGTTAAAATTTGCATCTTACTTTGCGTTGTTAATCACCGACAAATCTACGTCACATAATCAGCTTTACGACAACTGTCAATATGGTTTTCTACATTTCAATGCTAGCGCCTGCGCCCCTCATAACGTAAACATGTTCCGCTAATATATTCCATGCTCTCATTATGCCATTTGACGTGACTCACAGCCGTTTCAAGTTGTGCTCTATCACTCGCGGCTCTGCTTCGCTGTCGGCAAGCTTCAATAGGCTGCAGTCGTTGCCAACAGTTTGTGGTAAAGTAAAAGTGGGAGGGGGCAATAGTCGCAGTTGCGTCGCTGCTTAGGCATTGTTTGCAACAAAATGTACCATTTTTCTTATCRTTTATTTGTTCGCTTTGGTTTGCTTGCTATTTGTGTTTTCTTACGCTAGTTGCTCTTATTGTTTCGCTTTTATTGATTTTATGTATGAGATTTTCATTTCTTACTAGGCAAAAGTGTTTATCCATTGCTGTTTACAACGTTTCCTGTGTTTTTGACAGCTATGGCACTTCCGCTGGCGCCTCGGTTATCTCTTGAAGGACWTCCGATAAAAATCGGTTGTATGAGATGCTGAAAGCCGGGTGACTGTTTACAAGCTGTAACTTAAGTAAAAATCAAGATATCCTAAYGCAAMTTGGTACMCATGTTCCTTAGTTTGGYATTGTAAACGGGTGTAATCGGCAAACTGCCACGCCCATAAAAAACGATAAATCGAAAATCAA
>NW_017537456.1:1010642-1025586 GCF_001853355.1 Bactrocera latifrons
GATTTTTAATAACAGCAATACAACGCCTCTTCATAGAATCTACGAGACTCTGGCATCTTTTTAGTCTTTTATCACTACGGTCCACAACTCATTGTTGTTTTTGGGTTTGTCATTCCATACGGCTTTCTTAACGTCTGCCCAAAGGTTTTCAATGGGATTGAGGTCAGGGGATTGAGCTGGTCAATCCATGACCCGAAACCACTCCTCTGCCACCCTACTGGTATGTTTCGGGTCATTATCCTGCTGAAATATCAATTTCAGCGGCATGTCCTCTTCAGCAAATGGCATCATAATATTCTGCAATATATTCAATAAATTGGGCCTACGCCTCTATAAAAAAAACAGCCCCAAACCATGATACTCGAACCGCCATGCTTCAAAGTTTTTGTGGTAAACCCGKGGTCGTACTCTGTATTAGGGGGGCGTCTTACATTCTGACGGGACCCTTTACCGCCGTATAAAACCACTTTCGACTCGTCAGTCCACAATATGTTGCGCCAYTTCTCAATCGGCCAACGTAAGTGTTCTTTGGCGAATTTCAGACGTTGAGCTACATGATTTTTTTTTAGTATCGGTACTTTTCGAGGACTGCGGGCATATAAATTATGTTCACGTAAAAGTCTTCTTACTGTATGAACACCGCAGGGCAAGTTCAGTTTGTACCGAACCTCCACAGCGAACATTGTGGGCCGAGTTTTAACACATCTCAGAAGAATTCTCAGAAAGAATCCGCCTTGCGCCCCGTTTTTCATCTTCTTTTTATAAATAATTGCATTGCGAATCATTGAGGCTAAACACCCTACCAGACTTTCTACTTCTTTGTATGTTTTACTACTGTTTATGAGAGATTGAATCCATTTTCGTTTCTCTTCACTGCAGTGCTTCCCGCGGCCCACTAAAATATGCACCGTCATATTTTTTAGCTTTTTTCATTGGATAATAAATAAAACAACAAAACAACAAGAAACAACAAGAAACTTACTTTTTGATTGATAMAATTAAATACTTTTTAGTAGTGTCCAATCAGCTCACCGTTCACTACTATTTTAAKGCTCGCTCATAAAAACAGATATGACAATATAATTAGCTGTAAAAAAGTAAGTGACGTTAAGTGTTTCGCACTTATTGTTGTGTATAACAAGACACTAGTTACACTACAGAGAATATAACTAGAATAATAATCAACTTCAATACCATAAAATAAGCAAAATTTAAAGCGAAACTATTTTTGTCAATAGCCATTACTATTTCAATGCTCGCAACTGTATATACATAACTCTCCAAAACCTTCAAGCTATATCATGCAAATTTTCRCAGGACAAATCTTTCAAACATTTCAGCTTTCTCTAATACAGTCCGAATTCCCGAATTTTCATCGGATGTATTAAATCGGGTCAATATTTCTCTTAGTCCACATATACTTCTTGTAAATATTTTCGAACACCCGGTTGACTTTATGTCGTATATATTGGCCAATACGAGTATATAAGTTATCGCAATAAATTTGAGTAAGCTTGTTTTTCTACAGCTTTCTGCCTAAAATGGATAAAATCGGGTGAAAACTTGCATTAGTTCCAATAAAACTGATATCACGATTTTCAAAAGATTGGTTTCAAGCATGTGAAATGTTCGGTTAGATTTGAACCTAGCCTTCCCAACATTTTATTTATAACTTAATTCTGCTAATCGTCATGACATTTTAAGTTCGTACATGTCCGTAGGCCACTTGTCAATTTTGACTTTAGGCATCCAATTCGCACATAGACCAAWAAGGAAAGAAAACGACGCCATATTTTTACCAGCTCTTTTGACATTTCTCTTAAGTAAGATTTGGCATTTCATCATGGAAAGATATACGATCCAACACCGAGTCGAAATTATTAAAATTTATTATCGAAATTCGGAGTCAGTGAATTCAATTTTAAGAGCGCTACGTCAGATTTATGGACGTCATAATCTTCTTGTYAGATCAACAATTAAGCGTCTAGTGCAAACTCACTGGACAAGTATGTATAAAATGGTCCCGTGCCAGTTAGACAAAGAAGTGCTCGTAGTGTCGAGAATATTGCTGCTATTAGCGCATCAATTGAGGAAGACCCAAATCAGTCCCTCACACGTCGTTGGGCATCTACATATGTGATGTCGTTGTGGTGAATTTTGCGAAAAGATCTTGGCTTACATCCTTAAAAGATCAAATTGACGCAATAACTGGACATTCATGGCTTCGTCGATAAKCAAAACATGCCTTATTGGTCAGGCAGCAATCCACACGTACCCCGTGAGTCACCGAAAAAWTCCCAAAAAATTCACGGTTTGTTGTAGTTTATGGGCCGTACTTCTTTCCTGATGATCAAGACCGGCATGTGACAGTGAATCGCTACCGCTCAATGCTGACCTAATATTTTTGGAATTGGATGATATGGACTTGGACAATATGTAGTTCTAACAGGGTGTCGCCACAAGCCACACAACGAATGTCACAATCGATTTATTGAAAACCAAGTTTGGTGAACGAAATGGGTCAGTCAATTGGYTGTCTCGGTCGTGCCATTTGACGCCGCTTTACTATTTGCTGTGGAGCTGCGTCAAATTTATAGTTTATGTCAACAAGCCAGCGACGAATAATGGACTTCGAAGGAATATCGAACATGAAATTGCTACAGTATCGACCGATTTATGCTTGAAAACCATCGAAAATTGGGTTCAGCCTTAGAACTTCTGCAAGCCATGTAAAAGAAATCGAGTTCCTTACATAATGGCATCGAATGTTYTTTCGCAGGAATACATACATATTTCAATATACAAAATTTATCTATTTTGAGTTTTGTAATAATCATCACTGTATTAATTTCCTTCATTTTCTTATTCCATTCCATTCACTTTCTTTTTTTAAATCATCTTCATATATAAAATCTAAAAAAACACAATTTTCTACGTGATTTAAACATTTCAATTAGATAATTTATTGTATTAAAGAAAATAGGTACCCATTACGTGTTGTCATTATAAACAACTTAACGGTGAATGCTTTTTAAGCACGTGCAATTAGGGAAATTACGTTAAAATCAATAAGAATTGAAAGTTATGATAATAATGAAGTTAAGTGACGTATTTGATCGACACGGTGTGTCACGTCGCTTTTGTGCGAATAAATCTAAAAATATAATGACTTTTAGTATTAGCTAAAAGCAATGCCAAACAATCGACTAGCAATTTTCTGAATCAGTAAAGAACTTGTTTTAATATTGAAAGTACAACGTAAAACTTCGCCCGTAGTTTTTTTTACCACATCTGGAAGCGCGAGATCGTGGGAAATCGTGCAGTAGAAAGAAAGAGCGCTTGGATACTATATACGGACCTCTTCTCTTTTGTTAGAGATCATAAATAAAGGGCTTCACGAGTTTCAAACCGCTCGCACATCAATCGAAATGGCAAACGGCTACCAGTACTGACAGTGAGCAAGACCATAGTAATCTCGAATCACTGGATCATATTCTGCATGAAATATTGGAAATGATGCGAAGAAGTCGAAAGCTGTACGAGTTAGCGGAGAGGGTAACTACGGTCTGCTAGGAGCTTCATTGACAAAAAACATATTTTTGGATAGGTTAAAAAATCGCCGGGTTAAGTACTTATTAGACCGGCCTACACCTTGAATTAAGCATTTAAAATAAGTGAATTGATCCATTTACATATTGATCTGTGAAAACACATCTACTATAAAATATCTGCACTGATTTATGTAAATATATTCACGAAGTTACAAATACCGTGTGCAGTATTACTTAATTCATTGGAGAGCGCAGTGGAAGCACTTACATTTAATTAAGTCAGCGCTCATTAAAGTATAAACGTCAGAATAAACATTTAGCGTCATTATGGTAATGAGCAACGCCCCTTTAAAGACAAATCAGCGTATACTGCACGTTGACAACAGCGTCGGGAGTTTAAGTAATGAAAATTTTATTTTTATTTTTTCCTTGTATTATTTATACTTATATTACAAGCAAAGCCCCAGTAGGAATGTGAACGCTTAGTAATTTCGTAAATTTAAATARATATTCATCTATTCAATATTTGAGGTATACTTAATTTTATTTTAAAGATACTATATCATTCATTTTCACAAGTGGAGTTTCTTTAATAATAAGTCAAGGCTATTTCCAGAATTTAGAATTCAKTCGATTTTTTTCTCATTTTAATTTAATTAATTGTGTCCTTTTGTTTAAATATTGTCATTCTCCTTGTTCACTATTTTTAAAGGCATCGATTTTTACCATAGCCAACCGAAATATTTATCATTATACTCTCGTTCTAATTTCGTATGTTTACCAATATTTTCCTAGTCGTTATGTATTAATATTGGAAATAAATAGCATTAATACATATGTGTTCTGAAACATATGCATACTGTATATACGGTCATGGACGGAGAAATAACATATTTTGAGCATGTAATAAAAGGACTTTCACAAGGTGGTTTCMAAAATCCCCCTKATGGCGCCATCTATATGCCGACTAGTGCGTTAGAATCCGCWATCTTTATCGATTGTTCAGTGGGAATTTCATGACATTTCATCGATTGGAAGTGAGGTTAAATTGTGCGTGAATTCATCAAAAATCAGCCGAAATCATCATTGAAATTCATGGAAATGGATGGAATGAACATCTTCAAAACGTCAATTTAACGCATTTTGACCGAACATTTGGGCTTACGAAAGGTGTGTGCACGGTTTTTCCGCACAAATTGACTAAAGACCAAAAATTGCTCAGAATCCAACATTCGAAGAACGATTATTTGCCCAAAAATCACATTTTAACCATTAACCACTCCCCGTACTCAGCTGACATGGCACCGTGCGACTTCTTACTTTTCGGAAAAATGCATTTGACCATGAAAGGAAAGCGTTATGCAGACAAAAGGCTTGCACCGGCATACTGGCGGCCAACGAGCTAAAACACTCGTTCGACATGCTTTTGGACCGTGCAAAAAGCTGTATTGAAGCAGAAGGAGACTATTTTGAATAAAATAAATTGATTTTGCCGAAAAAATTTTTTTTCTGTTTTTTTCTTCTAAAGTCCTTTTTACTTTGGAACGCACTTTGTATTATTAATACAAACAGCAAAAAAATAAAAATTTTCATGAGCACAGCATAACTTGAGGAATAAGTAAATTAAGTAAAAAAAAATTTCAATAGTTATTTATATTTAACAAATTATTAAGTTTTCTTGCGTTTAAGCATTTTGTAGTTAATACATTGTTATTGTCCACAATTTTTCAAAATTGCTTGCCATTATCGAGGCAACCTCCACTAACTTCCGGCACCTACTTTTCGATGCGAGCTCAAAGTTCTTCGGCTTTTTTGAATCTTTTCTTAGCAATATACAGCTTAACATAGCTGGCCCGCTCAGGACSTCAATACTTTCTGCGGTAGCCAATTTCTCACATTTTAAACTACGTGATTTGGATAATTATCATGCATAAAAGTCCGATTCACAGGCTTCGATTCGATACCGAATGGTTCCATAGTATTTTTGAGAATGTTGAGATTTTAAAATTGATCCATTCTACCATATATSCGTACCAATGTTCCAAGGCCGGTGTTTTTAGCGTATTTGGAGTTATATGCTCGGCACCTGRKCGATGGACAAATGGTTTGCCATCGGATCCAATACTATTTACCTTTGTTTCATAGCTTAAAAGTACTACTTTACAAAATATGACATCTTTTCTAATGTTCTCTAGCAAAGTTCAGTGGGGCTCTAATGTTTTTTTTTGGACAGCAATGGTTTTTTTTCGACTAATTTGTCCAAACTACTGAGCATAATTGAGCCGCCATCCAAATTATTGAATTACTTCAGCCATAATTTCTCGAGAAGTTTTAAAAGGATCAGCCCTGCTTCTTTGCGGTTGTATTTTTTTTTATTAGCAAATTAGGATCACTTTTCATAAAATTTATAGCGTTTTATGGCATTTTCCTCGAATAATTTATAATCTTGGTAGTCCGCGTTGGATTTTTGCCTTTTTTTAGTGTATGTCACAAATCGTTCTCCTTTCTACCAATTTTTAAAGATTTTAATTTTATTTAACTAGCTATTATGTCTTGTCAATGTATTTTTTCACGACTGCAAATTAATAATGAACCAATAACAAAATGTGAGTTATTCTTTGTCCAATCAAATAACCGTTAAAATGCGATTATAAAGAGTAACAACAAAACAGTAACAGCATCAGCTTACCGTTATATGTTGTGGAAGCCAAGATATATATACTCAAGTTAGTAATTATTGCGATGCGCTTGATGAAACTAAAAACTAAATCGAACCATTTACATATTTTAAAAGTGTGCTATTTCTCTGACGTTGACTGCTTGTATGTATATATGTACATACATATGTATATGGTACATATGTATATGCAAATTTTCAATTTGCACGCAGCTAGTCGATCCAGAGTGTTGTATTATTGCTWTGCGCTTTTATTTGGTTGATAAAYGATGCTCCAAGGRGCGTTCTTGTGTTAAAATATTTATTTAATTGGGCGCTCGCAACTAATTATGTAATTTTAAAAGGTTAGCAACAAAAAGCCGTTATCAAAAATGCATAATTAATTTTATAATGCATTATTATTCAGCTAATCTATTTCGTTTCGTGCAAAAAATGTTACGTAGAAGTACAAGTACTAAGTAGACTCCACGATATTAACATTATTAAAGATTTGCCGTTAACATTACTTGTTTAGTTTTACATAAATTATTGACTGATAGCAACATTTATTATATTTAATTTATAAATAAGTTACGCAGGTGATAAAAGAGTTACCACATGTGCCGATTTCTTTCTTTTCCCACCACAGTCGGGTCTAAGTAARCGGAACGAACCAGATTTTCATCCGGCCAAGTACTGTTAACTCGACATCAGGCCTSGAAATTATTTCAGCAATKTTTTCTGCCGTTATGCGATAAATACATAAATATAAAAAAAAAATTGCTAGTAATTTGTCCTCCTTTCGAAACAAATTTGATCTCAAAATCATAGGAAGACACGTATTAAAGAAAATTTAGCGGTTTTATACTGCAAAGGACAAAAAACCTTAAACTAGAGTTATAATACAGATGCATTTCGTGTGGCTTAAGAGGGTATATAAAGATTTTGATTTTGATTTGGATCAGTCTGTTCGTACACCAGCTATATGCTTTAGTGATCCTTCTGAAGAATATGTTCGGATATTGTAACGATACCTGAAATAATAATCCATGCTAAATTTCGTGACGATACCTTGTCATTTTATATGATAGCGTTATATATAGTAGTCCGATGTCCGATGTGCTGACAAATGATCAAATTTTTTGACAGAACAGGATGGGTGCAAAGTTTTAGATTGATATCTCAACAACTGGGGAATAGTTCACGTATGTACACATATGACAGGCAGAAGGAGATTTTTAATTTAAYTCGGATATACTTTATAGGGCTTCCTTCTGGAAGTTTGCAAGCTTAATGGTCAACTTAATTATATTATATCTTCATCTTTATTGGAGCAGACACCGTTTGCGCGGTTGTAGCCGAGTTTACAATCACCAGTCGCTCTTCCTTATCGCTGTTTGGCGCCAACTGGTGATTCCAAGTGTAGACAAGTCCTTGTCCAACTGATCTTTCCATTGCAGTAGAGGTCTTCCTCTTCCACTGCTTCTYCCGGCAGGTACTGCGTCGTATACTCTCAGAGCTGGAGTGTTTTTTTCCATTCGGACGACAGACGCTACGCTGGCCAGGTCTCTTAATTCGYTGAACTATGTCAATGTCGCCGTATAAATCGTTCCATCGACTGCGGTGTTCGCCATTGATCTTCCGCAGAACCTTTCTCTCGAAAACTCGTAACAAAAACTGGATAGATGTTGTCAACGTCCATGCCYCTGTACAATATAACAGGACGTGGATGATGAGTGACTTGTAGAATTTGATCTTTGTTCGTTCGAGAGACGACTTTACTTTTTAATTGCCTACTCAGTCCGAAGTTACACCTGTTGGCAAGATTTATTCTGTGTTCGATTTCGAGGCTGACATAGTTGTTGGTGTTAATGCTGGTTCCAATATATATATAATATATATTTCATTATAATTAACGGATAAGAATGAAGAAATCACTAGACTGAGAGGAAGCAGTTTAAATTTATTTTTGTGCATTTATCAATTCCATATGTTCCTATGTACTGATAAGCGACTGCATGTTATGCGCTTATAAGTTTCGCAAAGCAAGTGCAATGGAAATACATATGTACCCGTTCGTACACTTGCATCTCTTTAATTTATTAATTTTTACCAGATAAGTGCTTATGTACATACATAATGTACTATGTATATGTGTGGCTATAAGAGTTCAACAACTTGAATACGATTTCCATTATGTAAAGTTTTTGAATTATTAATTCGGTTTACAGAGGCGATGTATGTACATATATACTTGTATATGCATATTATATTATATATTTTACACAATTTTTCCCGTAGAGGCGGCCTTTTCTTATTAGTAGGGGAAAGCATCGAAAGCCGGAGTGYGGAACTTTAATCCGTTAAACCTAACCTACTTCCATGTCAAGACTCTCCTACGAAACCTCCACACATAACTTCGTGGGATTGGCAAGACATTTTACGCCTCCTTTATAGGTTGTAGACGTCAGTCTGTCCAACMTGTAACTGTCTTAATTTAGTCATGATGGAAGTTGCCGCTTCGCGAACAGCTCTCGACTTATCAGAGGACTGACACATAYGTACGGTAAAATTTTCCTCTTCTAAATTACCATCTAGTGCAGTTTCTGATTTTTCTCTTATGTTTAGAAACCGAGGGCAAAATTCAGAAACACGTGTTCAGAGTCTTCTATGGACTCCGTACACATTGAACAATACGGACTGACGTGTTTTTGAAATTTGTGTAGATAGCCTCTGAAGCAACCGTTCCCGCTTAATATTTGGYTCAGGTGGAAATCCAGGTTCGCACGCTGTGTGGGTCCACCGTCCGTTGGTAGAGGTTTGCCGCTTTTGCTGCCATTTTATTGATTTCTGTAATTAGCCTTAACAGCTGAACTCGTCTTCCTGGATGTCTAAGATCTCGCTAGTAATGCGTCGAGTGTTTGTTTCGTATTGCTCAGTCGACTATTACTTTCACGAAATTCACAAAACATATTCTTATAGTGTTCGGTTACGAAAAGTTCACACCAATTATATCGTCGTTTTGGCCACTAATATGTCATGATATGTCATTTTTTTCCATTGTTCCGCAATAGCAACTTTTCGTACAAGACGTTCCCAAGAATAAGGACTGTCTCAATCTACAAAGTAGCGTATTTTGAAAAAGGATTTGGGTTTGCACCCATATAACATTGTTCTCACTCAAGAACTGAAGCTATTGAACCACCGTAAACGTCGTGAATTTGTTGATTTTGTCTCGGAGCAACTTGAAAAGAATTACGATTTTTTATCATTTTCTCCGATGAAGCTCACTTTCATCGATGCTGTTGCGAAGAAAATCCACAAATTATTCATAAACAACCATTACATTAACCTAAATTGACACTTTGGTGTGGTTTTTTGTCAGCTAAAATCAGCGGTCCGTACTTCTTGTGAAATGGAGCCAATGACTCCATTGCTGTGAATAGAAATCGGTATAGATCGATGATAATCAAATTTTTATGATCGCAATTGGAAGAGGGGGATCTTGACCACATCTGGTTTCAACAAGACGAGGCTAAGTGCCACACAACAACGTATTATTGTGAGAAACGTTTATAGATTCGATTTCAAGAAATTGCTACATTGAATGGCCCCCAAGAAGTTGTGATTCAACATAATGAGACTACTGCTAGAGGGGTTTTCTGAAGTCATTGGTCTTTAGCAAAAGCTAGGCTCTCTTTAAGTTCTAAAAGTCAATATTGAACGTGCTAATATTAATGGCATACGACTTGTTTTAGTGGAAAAAGTGCTCGAAACTGAGTTCATCGAATTCGTTCCTTCAAAAGAAGTCGTGGAACTATTCGAATGCAGTTATATTCAAAAGTAAATTGTATCGATTGTACTTCACATTAAATAAAAAAACAAAAAAAGGAATAATGGCATTCTTATTGGGAAACTCTGTATATTTTAGAAAGATACTTTTATTATAGTGGACTTATGATTCCTTTCAGGTACTGGTATAAACTGGTATAAACAGCATCGATATGCTGAGCGAACTTCTCCGGTATAAGTTCAAGCTAGTCGAGGTAGAGTTCTGACCATTTAGGTCGAAATATTTCAATGAGTATTACTTGTATTAGTAGATATTTAAGCTAATTTCTCGTGCGCATAAAATCAGCGACTTTTCTAAGTTTATTCCCCACCTAATCCTAAACACTTGCCCTAAACTTGAACGTAAATAAATGTAAKAGACTGCCAGTATTAAAAATATTTAATTTCTAATTTCGTTTTTTTCTTTTTTATAAACTTGCAGATTTGGTACATTGCACGAACGAACCGAATGTCTCCATACCGCATTTGGCCAATTTACTTATTGAACGCTCACAGAATACCAATTGGGTGGTGGTATATAAAGCACTGATAACCACTCATCATTTGATGGCATATGGCAATGAGGTGAGTAAATAAAAATGCTTTATTTATTTTTGTATTAATGTTTTAAATATTTTTTCAATAAAATGTTTATGTTCATAAATAATATATGYAACTAATGCATACGTAGTAAATATGTCTAACTTGTGTACGAACAACTGGGAATCAACAATAATATCGGGCGAGTAATTGTGTTTTATTGATAGCAATGGAATTGTGTAAGAATAGGCGTATCGCACTATATACATATGTACATACAGATTCACATACATATATGTAAATGATAAGTGAGCATATATTGAAATGCGGGGCGTTTTATCACTTGTATTGTTCGTATAACTTTCCTTGCTCTTGGTCAAGGGGCTTTTTTTAATAAAATGGATATTTTTCTAAAATAATTTTAAAATAGAAGATATTGAAAAATTTAAAATCGAAATTTGCTTTTAGTTCTGGTGCCCTAATCTGTAACTCGATTCGAAAATCCATTATATTCGAAACTCGGATTTGCCTTAGAACTATGCGAAAGTTGGACCATCCCTGAGCCAGAATAAATACTTATTTTATACTCTTGCTAAATGTTGCTAGAGTGTATAATAGTTTTGTGCACCTAACGATTGTACCTATCACCTAAAACTAAGCGAGTTAAATATAGGGTTATGTATACAAGGTTTGTTCGGAAAGCAATAGGACTGAGTCGATAAAAAAAAATATTTAACCAATCGTTACAATTCTCTAAGAACTTTCAAAATAGGCTGTTTATGCGTCTATGTAGCGCGATATACAAACGTTGAAGGCGTCACGAAAGGCATTCTTCGGAATCCGGAAGGCCTTTCACCGGTCTTTTTAGGCAAGGACATAAAAATAGTCCGGGGGCCACATCTGGGCTGTATGGCGACTGCAGAAATGTTGTAATGTTAACAAGAAAGGCGGTGTGAGCCGGGGCGTTGTCGTGGTGCGACTTCCATTTCAGTCTCTTGAGGTCTTCCTCGTGAAACTTGGCGTTGGCGGTTTGTCCAGGAGGAACAAATTCATGGTGGGCGATGTCAAAAACAACAATGAGTATCGTTTTGACTTTGGATTTACTCAGTCATCAGCGACCTCTTCTCGGCCCACCAAAAAGGCCTGGTGCGAACGAAACACACAAATTCTTGCTAAAGCAACATCTGGTTAAGCCTGCTTGATCATATCAAACTCTCTCGCAAATTTACAGAGTTTCATACAGAATTTAAACGCGTACCTCTGCTCTAACGAACGTTGAATTTTCGGCTTGCACCATTCACAGAAATAGGTCGCGTGAAAATATTTGTCCTGACTCTCCAGGTGCTCGAAGACAACTGACCAGACGCTCGTTCATTAGCTAGGAACGCCCGCTACCGAATCCAGTCGGGGCGCGCACCCTTTAAAGTACAGTCGCGGCAGAGRAAAATCAGTCCTATTACTTTCCGGACAAAGCCTGTATATAAATGATCAGTATGACAAGGCGAGTTGAAATCCGGGTGACTGTCTCTTTGTCCGTCCATGCAAGCTGCAACTTGAGATATCTTGATTCAACTTGGTATGTGAGCTTCTTCGTACAAAGAAAATTTCGATTTCGTAGATGGGCGTAATCGTAGACATATAAAGTGACATAACTAAGCACTAAATTAGGATATAAAACTCTAATTTGACACAGGAGATCGCAGTGACAAAGTTCATTTGTTTGCAAAATTTTTCAAAAGTGGACATGACCCCCGCCCTCTAATGAGTATAATGTACTACAAACAAATTTCTTTTCTCGAATATTATAAGATCTCTACGTGGAAATGGATGAAGTTGGAAGATAACCCCGCTCACTCCGTATATAACGGTACTGTTAAAAACTACTAAAAACTACTAAAAACGCAATAAGTCAATCACTAAAAAAGTCAGAGACTTATTGTCTTACCTCCGATGTGGTATGAGAGAGATTTATGAGAGCCGGTGTGAAAATTTGACGATGGGCTTGGCATCGCCCACTTTTTGGTGAAATCTCATATCTCGAGACCCGTCTAGCCGATTTCGACAAAATTTTTGCGTGGCATTTTTCTTACATTCTTACACACATTGTTACATTGTGAAAATAGACGAAATCGGACAATAACCACGCCTACTCTCCATATAGCGCAATTTTAAATTCCCCTTGATTCCTTCAATTTCCAGTACACAAATCAGTACTTTATGAAGAAAAATTGTTCAAATCCAATCATAACTCTTCAAATTGATGGGTTTCGAATATTTGGACCCCGATACGTATAGGTGACTTTTGATCAAAAATATCGGTCAATGTGTGAGATAATACATATATAAATTGAAATTCAGTCATAAACCTTCTATCATAATGGTATGTCTGTATATCAAAAATAGTCGGCCCAATACATCCCTTTGCCCCCATATTCTTAATATAAAGGTTTTCGAACTTCCGGGTGACATTGTACTGCATGTATTGGCCAATATCTGAGTTACCCCAATGAAARGAAGAGAACGTGTTTTACTCCAGTGTATCTTTGCGCGTAATATGGATAAATTTCAGCGAAAAATTGGCCTAGTTCCCATATAACAGCATTTTCAAACATTCGTCTGACTTTACTCTATAYKATTGGTTTTAMACCTTRGAGTATTTCCCTGGCTTTGATTCTCACAAACTGCAAGAGATTAAAAAGTTCGGTTCCACCCGAACTTAGCACTTCCTTACTTGTWTATTTATTAAAAATGCACCCGGGAAGAGYGTTATAGCATCGCTGCAGCCAAAGTTAACGTGCTTTCTTGCTTACGTGTTAAAGTCAATAATATTTTTATTATAGATATTYTCATTAATAAATATTAATGCGTTTTATTCAAAATTTAAGTTCACCTTTTAATAAATTTAATTCTGTTTTTGTTTTTCACAGCGATTCATGCAGTATTTAGCGTCCAGCAACTCAACGTTTAATCTCAGCAATTTTCTGGACAAAGGCGGRGTGCAAGGTAAGCAAATAAAAATGAAAAGACTAAAGTAACAATAAAATCTACTTTGCACGGGTTGGCAATCATTACACAACACTACACATAATCTATTTAGATTTCCACAACTAAACTGCTCTCAAGTTGAAATACATACATACCCAGACATTCCCACATAAATATGTATGTATGTGAACGCAGAATCGCATTATTCTAAATATTTATGAAATTAAATTCACTTTCCAATTTGTGATTGGCATTTTCCTATACATACATACAGACATATGTAYATCCACACTGGCATACAAATTGAATTCATTATTTCATTCACGCACTCAAAATTGCACCCATACRTATGTATACACATACACAAACACATATATTATAATTTTTTTTTTTTTTAATTCGATTATTTGACAGAAATGAATTTACTGAAGCATTTTTCATAAAATAACCGATTAAATTGTTTGTTTATTTTCAAGCGCTTTCAATAAATTATTTTAACATTTGCATCATTATTCATTCATTTATCACTTATTCCACTTTGGCTTCAATTATTTATGTATTAACACACTCAAATGCATTTATGAAAAATTAAAATAAATAATTATAATAACATATGCTATATTTTCTTCTCTCTTTTCTTCATCTCTATTCTTCTACAACATCTGCCCGTTAAAATCGGATCTTTTTACATTAAAAAAAAAAAAAAAAAAACTTTGAAAAATCTGAAACTGCTAACTTTTCAAATGCCGGCTTATTATGTGCATTGAAATGCATTTAATCTTGAATTAAATAATTACTGTTATTTAATAAAATTACGTAATTAATAAAATGCCGCAAACAAATAATACTCCTCACATACACACACACACCACACACATAAATGACTAATTGGTTGTTTTTTGTTGTATAATAAATTAATTGTTAAATAATGTGTTAAGATGGCTTATCGGCACCGGGTGGCAGAATGGGTGAGTACTTCGCTGTTTATAACTAGTTTTTAGTATCGCTCATTGTGCTTTAGCTGTATATTTGGTTCTTCTTCTTAGTTATGTGTGTTRGCTAAAACTTAACTGTAAATGATTGCACTTTATTTGTTGCACTCACGTTAGTGCTAACTGATTGCAGAAATCATTGATTTACATTTGAAAGTTACCGCAACTATTAACTGTAAATAAAAGAATTTAGTTTGCGTTTTTGTACATTTAATTGTAAATAATTTATTTTATTGCTGTAAATAAAATAATTTAGTTTGCGTTTTTGTACATTTAATTGTAAATAATTTATTTTATTGCTGTAAATACATGAAAAATACTATATAGAGTGAGTGTTTATTAAAGACACTCTTATGCCAGGCTTCATCAGAAATACCATACAGTAGTAG
>NW_017537456.1:1025911-1027026 GCF_001853355.1 Bactrocera latifrons
CAAGGTGCATTCCAAAGTAAACAGGACTTAAAAAAAATAACAGAAAACTCAATTTATTTTATTCAAAATAGTCTCCTTCTGCTTCAATACAGTTTTTTGCACGATACAAAAGCATGTCGAACCGGTGTTTTAGCTCGTTGGCCGCCAGTATGTCGGTGCAAGCCTTTTGTCTGCATAACGCTTTCCTTTCATGGTCAAATGCATTTTTCCGAAAAGGAAGAAGTCGCACGGTGCCATATCAGCTGAGTACGGGGAGTGGTTAATGGCTAAAATGTGATTTTTGGTCAAATAATCGTTCTTCGAATGTTGGATTCTGAGCAATTTTTGCTCGTCAGTCAATTTGTGCGGAACAAATCGTGCACACGCCTTTCGTAAGCCCAAGAGTTCGGTCAAAATGTGATAAATCGATGTTTAGGAGATGTCTAATTCCATTTCCATAAATTTAAATGATGACTTCGACTGATTTTTGATGACTTCACACACGATGATCCGTGATCACGGATTTTGATTGGCCTACATGTTGATCGTCATTTATGTGCTCACAACCACTTCGAAAACGTTGAGCTCACTCGTGCACTCTGCTACGGGATAGGCAATCATCGCCATTAACTTGTTTCATCAATTTAAACGTTTCGGTAAAAGTTTTACCAATTTCAAAACCAAATTTAATGTTGGCTCTTTGTTCGAAGCTCATTTTCGCACCGATAACACAAACATACTGACACTTAAAACGCAATATCTTCACTTCCAATCGATGAAATGTCATGAAATTCCTGTTTACTTTTTAACGCACTTTGTATATTTTTCCATAGTCTCCAATAAAGGTCTGAAATAGAAACCTAAAATGGCATTGGTTAGTATACCCAGGGTACTCGATGACGACATTCATTACAAGTAATTAATTAACCGTTCAGTTTGGTAGTTTCCTGCTAAAATCCTTATCTATATTGCAATTATACTAAATTCTATGAAAGACGGTAAGCAGAATTCCTGTGGAACGCTAGCAACATTGTATATTTTCGCCGTGTTTACTGTTTTCCACTAATATTTCCACTAACAATTTTTTGAAGCCACAAACGTTTATTAATAAATTACCGAAAACACACTGTATTTAC
>NW_017537456.1:1028852-1051918 GCF_001853355.1 Bactrocera latifrons
AACAACTCATATTGAAATGAAATTTGAGTTTTGGTTACATATTGGCCATATTTAACAGCGGAAGCTGAAAATTTTATGCTGTAGTGTAACGTTAGCAATAAAAAAYTAAATTTAGATTTTTTGCTGTTRCGTTATTTTGCATTTTAAGTGACGATATGTAATACGATCAAGTATGCGTTAAATTGCAATTGAATAGCGTACGCAATGTTTGGCGCCTAAAAGTATATCTTATATTAAAATGTAAATTTGTAGTTAATTTTGAAATTACTAGAATTGTGTTTGAAGYATTTCAGTTAATTTTTAGAAGTAAAACTTTTGGTTAGCTAAAATTACTGATACATTAAGYATTAATTAATAATTAATGAATAATAATTTCAAATTTCATACTTCTTTGGTATGCAAATTCTTGAATAGCCTCATCTTCTGTAGCCTCTTGGTTTAAACAAATTTGTATTTTAAACACTGCATGCAAATGCATTAATTTTTTCCTGTACATCCCTCCACAGGCTATGACATGTCTCCGTTCATACGACGCTATGCCAAATACTTGAACGAGAAGTCACTCTCATATCGTGCAATGGCTTTTGATTTTTGCAAAGTGAAGCGCGGGTAAGTTTGATATGAATTATCAAAGCACTTATAGMATTTTTCTACTCAAGCACAAACAACAAACAACTATGCCTGTTTGTATGGTTGTGCGTTGGCATGATTGCTCAAGTGCGCCACAGACTGCACAGTCATGCCGCACAAAATAAATAAATAAATAAATAAAAGTACAGCGGACATTCACGATATGATTGTTGGATTTGCCTATAATAAATTCAAATTTTAATTAGTATATTTTAAATAAATATATTTGTAAATTTTGCTTTAATTTGTTGTCAATGTAATTTTTTTTGCCATCCATAGCAAAGATGAGGGTTCTCTGCGAACCATGAATGCCGATAAACTGCTCAAGACATTGCCAGTACTGCAGGCGCAGTTGGATGCGTTATTGGAGTTCGATTGTCAGGCCAATGACTTGAGTAACGGTATGTTTTTGACATTTTGTACCTTTTTGGTCATCAATTTATTCGACAACTCGCCTTTTGTTTTTGTTTTTGTTTTTATTTTTGCTTCATCACCATTCACTTTCGTTGGTGCAATTTTCATTCGAAACCAACGACTTGCGCTTAACACACACATGCACACGCGCCGCCAGGTGTCATCAACATGAGCTTTATGCTGCTCTTCCGCGACTTGATACGTTTGTTTGCGTGCTACAATGATGGCATCATTAATTTGCTCGAGAAATATTTCGATATGAATAAGAAGCATGCACGCGATGCTTTGGATTTGTACAAAAAGTTTTTGGTGCGCATGGATCGTGTTGGTGAATTTCTCAAAGTTGCTGAGGTAAGCGAAATTGAAAATGGTATCTTTTGAAAACACACACAYATTTACATGTCTTTATTTTTCATTTAACTCATTTTCCCTCATAAAACAGAATGTTGGCATTGACAAGGGTGATATACCTGATTTGACTAAAGCTCCTAGTTCTCTCYTGGATGCTTTGGAACAACATTTGGCTACTTTGGAGGGCCGCAAAGTATCCGCCGCTAATACACCAACTCAATCAGCAAGGTATTTTTTAAAATTCTTATAAATTGTTTTTAAACAAAATTCTAKTTTGGAACATTGTAAAAGCGTCTGCTCTTTTCAAATATTGATTTGAGCAAGCAACAATGTTCTTCATTTAAATTCTATACAAAACAGTGAAAGTGTGTGTTTTGATACTTTATCAAAAGGCCATAAGTTCTTTTGAGTTTGTCAACGCACTCTTCTCGTCTATATGAATCGCATATTCCTATAGCTGTCTCTTATACACATCTAGATGTGTATAAGCATATTCCTATAGTGATGCATTCAAGTTAAACAATTTTTTAATTTGAGACCGAACTATTTTTTTATGGGTTACAAACCGTTGAGTAACAGTATTGGTACAATATCTTAAAAATTTGTGATTTGAATTTATTTTAAAAACATTTTAAAAATTTAAATGTTTAGGTTCAAAAAATTTAGGCACCTTGATGTTCAATTAGCTCCTATCTGTCTAATAAAAGTAATTAAGTTAATATTTCGCTTTAGGTTTAAGGGAGTTAAGTGCAGCTCTAAAATACGTTTTAATGCAGAAGCAACGACTATAATCTAAAAGTAGTAATTATAGAAAAAAATAGCTGATAATTTTTTGCTTTAAATTTAATTTTTTTTTAAGAAAAAGTTAAAAATTTTTTAGTATTTCGATATTTTTTTTAAGAAAAAGTTAAACATTTTTTAGTATTTCGACCGAGTTAAACCGTCGTTTAACATTTCAATGGGTTRCCAGACTCTCAAAATGGTTTATATGCTGAAATATGTTGCCTTAAATCAAAGTTATGACAGTAATCCCTTCGAACTTATAAATCTTTGCTCTTTTGGCTTTATTATATAGTGTTACCATAGCATAAAGCTTGGTTGAAACCAAATCTCGGTACGCCACCTCGCGGCTATTGACGCATAACTAATCATCRAATGGAACCCATTTTCACATATTATTTTGACAATTATGGTACCGTTATCTCTTAAAATTGCATTTCTGTGCTGTGATTTTGTGAGTTTTTATACGTGATGATGTAAATCGAAAACTAATTGTGCACAAAATGATTGAAAATCCATCTTGGCCCTGTTCGAAGATTGCAAAAGTTCTGAAATTACCAAAAACAACAGTATACAATAGGGKTATTCTCATGCTMYTGCAAAACCCTTGCACGGTGCAAGAATTGCAGATTTTTCCACCTAATGCCTAATGCAACGGCACAACAACAAACACACGCAGAAAAATATTTGTAAGGACTGCAAAATAAAACCAAACCCACTTTTATTTGCGTGCAATGTCACGTAAAAAGATAATTGCAACCCTGTTTTAGCTGTCAATTGAGTGGAATAGATATTTTGACGTTAAATTATTGAGGAATGTAAATTTTAAATAGATTTTATTATTTCTATTTAAATTATAAAMATTTGTTACATTTTTGTTTTTGTTAGGAATGAATGCTGAAGGTGCGCTGATTCACACAATAGCCATGCACAATAGTCATTTACAATAAATTGACCGAATCAGCCGTTCATATAGCACTAGATTCTGCAATGGGAGCTCCCGTGCCCTTGTATATTTCGGTATAGGATTTTTGCCGTCTGCAGTCTTGCAAGACCAACAGAATCCACTTAATGTAATAAAACCACTCGAACAACATTAAGTTATGAGGGAGCAAAAAAAGTGGCAAAACATTTGGTTGCAAGACTCGACTTGCTAGCAAAGATTGCCATTCGTTCCAGTAAAACTTTGGCCAAATTTAGTCACATGTCTTTATTCGAAAACTGCAATTCAGTGGTACAAAGATAATGGCATCGATTTCGTTTCAAAGGACATGAACCCACCCAAYTGCCCACAACTTCGCCCAACTGTATAATAAAAATTAAGAAAATCATCTAGTATCGCAAAAAATAATGGTTCAATGTTGGCAAAGTAGAATAAATCTGCCCACGAATTAATGGGCAGCTTATGGGTGTGATTAATAAAAGAACTTGCAAATTTATTCGATATAGCGATATGTATTTTAATATTTAACATTATCTGAAGGGTGAATAAATATGCTTGCGTTTTGTTACTTTTAACAAAAGGGCTTTTAGTCATTGAAATTTTAACAAAAGTGCCTACCGATTTTGCGTGAACGAGGTTTATATAAAATAAAAAACTAAGGTATATTGTCATGCGAAATGTGGCTATTTTGTTTTTATTTACATAATCATTATAAATTTATTAAATGATTCCTAGACAGTACTCCAGTGCAAGCTTGAGCAAGTAGTATATTAAGTTTTAATAAAGAAAAAACTTTTATATCAATATTGGAGATATTTTTTCTTATTATTTTATAGCTTTAGTAATACTCAATAATATTTTTTGATATTTTTTTAATTATTATTATAGTTTTAGTAAAACTCAATAATTTAATTATTAAAAATTTGTTATTTTATTAATAAGTTGTTATTTTCAATCATTTATTTTCAGTAATTTGTTATCTTAGTTTGATTTATTTTATTGTTATTTTAGTATTCTATGTTTGTTTTTTTTTTCTTATTTGATTCCATATATTATACATCTTGGTCGTTCTTGTGGCCGTCATAATTTTCGCTACCGTTGCTGTTATCGTACACAATAATTTGGTTGCTMCTTATTGCTCGTTTGGTAATTGTTTTCATTTGAATACTTTGTTGTCTACGATGCTGGTTGATAAACTTTTATTGCCCACATGTGCTGAGTATTTATAAAATGTTGATGCGTCGTAAAACAAAACAATTTAATAAAACCACTTGTCATATCGGTTTGAGCACATTTTTAGCAATCAGAAGAATGTTAAATCCGCTGTCACTGCCTTATCTTCCACCAGCTCATCCTTCGGCACAGCCGCCGCATCAAGCAAATTCGACACGACCAATGGCATCGATGAGCAATTGAAAGCCCAGGTATTGGCCGAAGAGGAGGCTGCAATGAATCAATACAAAGTAAGTGGTCTATATGTAAAGCGAGTTAATACTTTGTGTTACAAACTCGAATTTTATTTATGCTAAATAATTGATTAATTTTAATGACGCAAATAAAAATTGGCCTAAGTTTGAATACAAATTTTTGTTATTACTTCTCTAAATTCAATTTGAAATCGGTACGTTATTTCTCCACACGTTTGTCGCACACAAATTGATTTGGAGCTCAGCTGTTTCGMGCATATTTACATTGATGGGGCGTTACCATTCATTTCATTCATGATTTTCAAAATTTAWTTTAAATTTGTTGTTTAATTTTGTCTTCGAAAAAATTGAAATGAAATTAAATTTGAGTGGTCTGTGCTTAATTTTATCAGCTGATTACAATATTTATTATATATGTAGAATTTCAATTATAATTCTTGTAGGTTATAGTAAGTCATATTTAATTAAAAAAAATAAGCAGTTTCTCCACTTCAATTTAATGTACAGTAAAATTTTAATGCTATCGTATTTAATGAAGTTTTCCTAATCCATTTTACAGCAGTCGAAGGTCTCYTCACCAACTGCAGGCGGTGCTGGTGCTGCACTAACAAATCCATTCTTATCGTCGCCGCCAGCCAGTGGCGCTGGCGCACCGATAGTCGATCTGTTTGGTGCAGCTCCGGCAACGGCTGCTGGCTCGACTGGTGGCGCCGGTGCAGGCGGTGCTGCGGGCGGCACAAAAGCCTCCGATGATTTGCTACAATTGGGAAATCCRTTTGCTGATATGTTCGATGCACCAGTCGGTGGTGCAGGCGCTGGTGGCGGTGTGTCAGCAGCAACAGGTGGTGCACAGAATGCCAATAATATTTGGATGCATAATAATGGTAGCATGTTTTTTATTTGATTTTATTTTATTTCCATTTTTTATTTCTAGTACAAGCTAGTTAATGTGCGTTTTTTTTATTGTTATTCCAAAGTTTCTTCTCAAAACACGCTGCACTTGAGTAGTAGACAAAAAAAATAAAAAACAAAAACCAGCATTTGGTTGCATTTAAAATAAAGCCTAACACTTAACTGGAGCATAAATTAACAAAATTTGTTTTCCATTTAGGTTTCAATGGCGCGCCTTCGGCGGCTGCTAACGCCTTCGTCTCGGATAGCAACTTTTCATCCGTTTTCGGTAACACTGAACCAGCCGGTAAGTGAAATTTGTCTCCTGCTTTGATAAGAAATGTCTATGCCATCCTACTTCAACGCGTATAAATGTCCTTGAGTGTCTGTGTTTCCTATATTTAATTTCCAATTCCTTATCCTTCCACAAATTTAGCTTTGGCGCTTTAACTCCCAAATATTTCCTTTACAATTACTATCCAAAGCTGTTGTTAAACAAATTATCTATTTTTTTCCTTTAATATAAAGTGATTTTATATTTTGCTTAACAAAAATATATTTTAAAAATAATATGTTTCTTAAAAACTGTAATTTTTTTTTAGCAATTTCAATGTGTTATTATATATTTTTACTATTTTGGTGGTGTATACATATTACCGTTAAAAGTTTTGTAATTACTCATACATATTTACTAGTATTTAAAGGATTACTAAYAACATTTGCACTAACCGGAATTAGTAAAGATGGCGTGCATGCAACTAATTGCTTAGGGTCACTTTTTTGCTGTACTCTTTATGTTTTAACATAAATATTGTGAGTTCTAGAATTTTAGTTTTTGTTTTAAATTCATATTWTATCTTAAGCAATTGGAAACGTAATAATTTTTTGTAACCATTTTGTATATACATTGCACAAAAATTTAAAGGTTTTATATACAAATAATCATTATTAAACATATATATTGTAGAAAATAGTTATATATTTACGCATAAAAATCAGAAATACATRAAAGTTTTTAAATGTTTATTGTTTCTATTATGTAAAACCACTAGCAGTTTACTACCCTGGGCTACTAGAGCCATATGTTTATTGTTTATGGCTACTGAGCTCAGAATAGAATCCTCTTAACGTTCTTCACATACAATTTATAAAGTTTAATTCAAAAAGAGATTTCGAACTACTCGAAAGCTAGTATTTTAGTWAAGATATTAATAGGTACATGCGTACAGCATATAAATGTCATTAAGGGTTCGTGTGTTAGTTTTAGGTTAGGTTTGATGCTGAAATTCATCACAAGAAATGTGTTCTTATTTTTCTTATAAATATTATCTTTAGGTTAGGTTTGATGCGGAAATGCATCTCAGGRAATTTGTTATTATTTTTCACATAATTAATTTATGCGTAATTAATTAATTTGTTAATTGAAATCGTGTGCTTTTATTTTCAATTTATTCAYTAACTAAAAAAACGCGCAAAATCGTATGCAAACGGCCGCTGTTAACTAACAACAACAACAACATTGCTAAAATTTTCCAAAACCACTAACGGAATGTGAATCTAAATTGCTGGTGTCCCACAGCGGCTGCTGCATCCTCCGCCGCGGCGGCCTTGCCAAATCCATTCTTCGACACCGTGGAAGCGCCGTTCTTTGGCGCACAGCAACAACAGCACCAGCAAGCAGAGTTTTCAACACACAGCGCCGCCACTGCCGCCGTCGCTAATATGCCACAGGGGGCACAAGCCGCGCAAACGCTCTTTATGAACACAGCAACTATGGTGGCGCCGGCGCCACAACAATTCCCACCAGGTGAAGAGAAAATATACATGCATACTTAATACCTCAATTTACTATGCGTACAAAATAAACAGTTAGCTGAATAAGAGCAGCTGCTGTCGAGCCCTTATACATTCATGCTCACACACTTGCTCACTCTCATACGTACTCGTWTTGTATGTATGTATAGTGTATGTATGTGTGTCCGTCGTGTTATTTACACTTAAAGCTTACTGTGTTGCCTTTTCGTTGCTGCCATATTATATTATATTGCATTGTTGCACCCAAGTTATACCATGAATAACAACAAGCAAAACAGCACAATACCTAAAGTGAATGCAAAAACAAAAAAAAAAAAAAAAAAAAAAAAAATACAAGATTTATGCACGCTTTGCTTTGGGTTGTTGTTTTTCGCTTTCAGTTTAAACAAAGAAACGCAGAAGCTCAACCAGTTTTGTCTAATCACTTACTCTGCTGTCATTAAACCTAGTTACCACACACGTCACAGTTGCTTTGGCGGCATCTGGCCAAGAGCACAAGTCCACGACACTCCCCTGCAGTGCTTCCTTGTAATCTTCTCGCTGTGCCTCGCTTTGCCACCCACTGCCGTGCTCAMAAATGTGTGTATATTTTGTCGTGCTTCCGTTCGTGTWCGTTTTCTGTTTCTACSCCCGCCAATCAATGTCTCTATCAAATTGCACTGCCAGCCASTCAGCTTTGCAACGTCCTTCAGCCCAAGGCTGCGTGTCAGTTTTCGACATTGATTTTGCTCTGCGGTCTCTTTCAGCTCCACTTGAGTGATTCCGCGCTTTCTGGTATTTTGTGTGCTGCCATCTTGCTTTCGTGTTTTGTTTTCGTTTATACAACATTATATTTATGGCTTTGTTATTAATTAATTTTATAAATATTTTTRAGTTTAGGYTTGATTCAATTTCTTACTTMCTTTTACTATTWAAAMATTTTTTTTTGAAGTTGTTTATTATGAGTAGTTAAAAGTATTAATGATTATTTTATAGTTTTATTTGGTTTATCATTTTATGTGTTCTTTTGAATTTGCTTTTAAGGTTTAGCTACTAAATGTCTACATTTCATTGGATACTAAATATAATGTAATACTGTGTTTGTTTAATGTGTTTGTTTAATATTGTTGTAAATAGGTGCTTCGTTTTAAAATGGCGAATTGGAAATTCGAAAAAATTATTTCCAAGTTACTTATAGATATTAGGTTAACCAAAAAAAGTAAATCCAAACTAAAATGTTAATTTTTCGAAAAATATATATCCATCGCTCTTCAATTCACGGTAGCGGAATAACAAAATATTTATTGTGGAAACGGTTCCACTTTCAATATAGCAGATTAAGTCAATTTAAGGTTTCTACTGTGAATTTTTATCGAATATATTTTTATACCCTTAACTGGATATATTAAGTTTGCCAGGATGTCTATACCAACTAAAAAGAAATGTTGGAGTTTAAAGCCTTTATATAAATGATCAGCTAGACGAGCTGATGTCCGCTTGTTTTTGTGTCCTTATATATGCGAGAACTAGTCTTTTAATTTTTGTAATCATTCGAGATAAAAAAAACCAGTTTTTTAATATAAATAAATTTCATTTATTAAAAACATTTTGCAGATTAACTATTTTTTATAAATAATCGAATTTTTTCCAACATACCTCCCATTAGCCACTTAATATTATCTTTTGTAAYTTGTTGCTTGATGAAAAGCATTTTTTCGAAAAATTGTTAGTGGTGTCAGCAACTTTTTTTTTGATCTTCATAACCCTTTTTACTAGCCCCCAGTATCTGTGGACGGGTCTGAACTCTGARCAGTTAGGTGGATTTGCATATCTTGGCACAAAAGCTTCTTCTAAATCAAGCACCACTCAATTGCCGATTTGCTATGACGGCATGAATCCAAGTTAGGTCAAGAAAATGTAGACTCTCCGTCGTATGATTGGCAAAAAAACCGTTTTTGCAGCACCCCTGGATGTATAAATCAGTGTTGATAGTACCAGTTGTGTTTTAAACTTCTCTTCACACGTCAACATCTCAAAAAAAAAAAAAAATCCACACCTGGAAGCGAAGAAAAGTCCCCAAGAACATATTCTTAGCAGTCAAAAACTTTAAGGAAATCAAGGTGAAGTTATTTGTTTTGATCTTTTGCCATTCCTTTCTTTTTATCTCCTGTCTGRACTTTGTTAGACTTAAGCCCTTCCTCCTTTTTAAATTTTCTGACAAATGTTTCAGAACGCTGTASTTTCTCTTCGATATTAGCTACGTTAGGGTTCTTAAAACCTTTCGTTCTACCACTTTCTTGCTTCCTGCTGMAAGTCAGACCTTTGCTGAACGTTTTAATCATATTCTGCACGGTAGTCTTGGAAACATTGGTTTTTCTGGCAATTGTTTTTATTGTCCAATTTGGATTTTTGTTATAAAATCGAATAAACTTCTAGTGGACTACACATTTTGTAAGCAACACGTATCGAATTCCATTGAAATTARACAGGAGCATTGGTTTATATTTAAATTATATTAAAAAAAACTATCTTTGAAATTTGATATCGTGCGCAATCCTTATTATGATACGCCTCTTTAAAAGTAGAAAAATATATTTTTACTTCTTTACTTTATTTATTAATACAAATAATTGAACAATTAAGACTAGAGGTATTTGTAAAAGTATTAGTTTTATTCTTGCATTTATTAAAATTATTATTTTGTATAAAAATGTCTTATGAAAAAATCGCAGACTACTTTTATTTATCTTAGAAAGTATGTTTTTTTTTATCATAAACATGAGTGTATGTACGATAGTTTAGAGTAGACAATTATTAATACTTTTTTTGGTAATCTTTCTTTCGAAAGATCGTTGTTTTCAGAAAAATTTTTTTGTCTTTATTTTTTGACGTATTCTTTTTTCCTAACTTATAGTCACGTTGCTTAAAAATTCTTATTTTACAATATTTCTACTAAATGTAATGTATTTAAAATAGCTATYTAGCCAAATACTAATACTAATTGAAATCTGCTTGGTGTTGGGTGTAGACTTGCATGTTTGTTGTTATTCGTCTTCTAATTGATGACTCACAAGTACTAACTAATCTAAACCCAAACCCGCTTTCAATACACCTAATTCCTGGTTACAAAACAGAAAAATTATAATATACAACTCCTACTACACAACCGCACACATACCCTCAAGAATGCCTTACACATACATACATATGAACATTTCAAACATCAAATATAATAAGGGTCATTGATTTCTGTAAATGTTTTCTTTATTCGTAACTGAAGCTCACCTAGTTCTTTTGTGCTTATCTCACTTAAATCCAAAAAAAAAAAAAAAAAACTTTCCAAAATATTTTTCTTAAAAAAATATATAGTATATTTAACACAAAAATCGTCATATTTATTTATTTTGTAAATGTATTTTTTCTCTTTCTCTTCTTTTTGTTTGTCTTTTTTATGTAAATTCACAAAACATATTTTGTATCATAATTATGGCAAAAAAAAAAAAAACATTTTAAACATATCAAACGGAAAAATGGTGGCACTTATAACAATATTGAAAATAATATAAATTAATTCCCAAAATTAAAACAACAACAACACAATATTATGAAACGTATGAAAAATGTCAACGAATCTAATCAAAAACAAAAATCGCGCAAAAAAAAAAATTCAACAATTGAACATTTTGGTGTGGTGAAAAATGTCAACTAACTGTACAAAATGCTTTATATGTCAAAAATAAAATAAAATGCGTCCCAACATCATGCCAAAACTCATTTTTGTCTGTGTTTCGGGGTTCCACTACATACAAAATCCATGTACACATTATAAAAAAAAAAAAATACACACATTATGGGCTCATTAATTGTGTAACCGTTTCTGCAACAAAAATCTGTAAAATAAAACCCACCATCAACAATATGGAATATGGTGAATTATGCACACCCTAATGTACTCTAATACAAACACCGCTGGTTAATGAAACATTTGTGTGTAAATTGTAATTACAATTGACTACTAAACCCAAAAACAAAAAAAAAAAAAACAAATATATTGAAAAAAATAATCTGAAGGCTTTGATGCTTTGGGTGATGTACTAAAACCTGGCATCACTGCCACGCATCCAGCCGCTTCCAATCAAACAACTATTGTCACTGCAGGTGCTCTGGGTATGGCTGGTAGTCAGCAGCAGCAACTACTCACCCAACAACAACAGCAACAACAACTGTTTCAACAACAACAACAAACACAGCCAACTAATAGTGGCAAAATACTCACTGGCGATTTGGATAGCTCGCTAATGTCACTTGTAGATAATCTGAATATAAACAAATCGAGCAGTGCAAAGTGAGTAGTAGTAATAATGACAAGAAATTCAAATTTAAATAATCACTGAAAATAACACACTTTCAGAGATTGAAAATAGGGCATAGGGCATAGGGCATAAATCATAGCTTGAAACTAAACCTGCATTTTATTTTTTATTGTAAGAGCAGCTCATCAGTCATCGCAAAAACTATATATTTATTTTTTTTTATCAACATAACGGTGAATTATAAAGTGCCGGAAATAATACATGTGGGTTAAAAAAAAGTTTGTTCCAGAACTAGCTATCAGAAAGTAGAAGTATGCGGGAATTGACAAGACACTCTCACAAAGCGCAAAATAACGCCATAAGCAAGAAAATGTCAAAATGTTGTTTATAATAAACACTTCATATCAATACTTCAAAATTAGTAAATATTCTTTTTATTTTCATAATTCAAACTATAAAAGTAGTGAAAATCAAAGCAAATGCGTTAAAAGTCGCTTCTTTACACATGTGAAATTAGTAGTTTCCCCACCCAGAAAGCAGAAAGCAACTTCGAAAACGCTTTAGTTTACTCAAATAAATGATGAGCATGACGAGCTCACTCCGCCATGTCTTTTTGTCTTTGGAAACTAGTCAGATATCGAGCTGAAATTTTGCACACATCCACTTCTCACTACAAAACTGCTCATTTGTCTGAACGGCTGATATCGAATCATTACAGCATAAGCCTGCCACACAAACGTTATGTTCAAAATCGGATCCTTATATGAAAAACTGTTTTGTTTAAGGGGATATCTGTGAAATTCGACATTGGAATATTATCCAAGGTAATGCTACAATCTCCGAACAACTTGTCCAGTTCAGATCATTATAATATGTGGCTATAATACTACACAATTTTTGTGTTTGACGAGCTTTCTTCACGAAATTTGGTATGTATGTATTATTGTCTAAGGTAACGATACAAACCCCATTCAGATCGGACCACTATAACACGTAGCTGCCATACAAACTGACCAATCGAATTCAGAATCTTGTATGAAGAATCAATTTTTTCGACAAAGTTCTTCACGAAACTGGGTATAGATCAAGGCATCGCTACAACCTCCAAAACAAATTGTCCAGATGGGACGTCTATAGCGTATAGCTGCTTTACAACTAACCATTAAAATCAAGTTCTAGCATGGAATCTTTTGAATTTGAGAAAGGCATTATAGCTTCGGTATAACCAAAGTTAACGGTTATTCTGGTTGCTTGTGATGAGTAGCCGTTCTGAATCAAACGTAAAATTTTTATACTCTTGCTACAGATCATAATAATTTTGTTAACCTAACGGTTGTTTGAGTCACCTAAAAATAAATGAAATAGATATAGAATTATGTATAGAATTATGTTCTTAAAGTTGAGGCCCGTGACTCCGAATTTCGGTAGTAAATTTAAATCATTTCGACTCGTTCTTGGTGATGAAATGGCAAACCATACTAAAGAACAATGTCAAAAGAGCGGTAAAAAATATGGCGCCGTTCGCTCTCCCTATCGGTATACTTTTGAAGCATCCCTATTGAAAAACCCCTTATAAGTGATTAGGAAGACGAGAGGAGTCGCTATCCGTATGTCTGTCTGTCCGTCCGTCTATACGTATTATTTGGTACACGTATTCCTTAACCAAAAAAAGAAGACGAGTTCGTAAATGGACATAATCGGGCCACTGTCATGCCCACAAAAGGTCGTTCAGAACAACGGTCCCAAAAACCCATCGGATGATTTATATGAACATTTGCCAACACTTGAAGAAATTTCCAGGGCTTGATATAAAATGTTTAGTTCAGCCCGAACTTGTATATACAAGCCTTAAGTCAGTTCTATGAGCGCTTGACTGACCGAGTTCTTCATGAAATTTTTGTACGGTACCTTAACGGTTATAATAACGTATAATTGCATCAGAACATCTCTCTCTCTCTCTCTCTCTCTTCTAAGGCAGTTAGACTTATGTATTAAAAAATACTCAAGGTTTTTTTATATACAAATACCAAAGACATCCCTTACATTTTTCTAGAAATATATACAACGTTTCTGGCAGGAAAATATATTCTTTAATATATGGTAATTTTTTTTTAAGTCAAACTTAAAATTTCATATATAAACAGTAATTGTCACACATTTTAACACAAAAACACACATAAACACTCACATAATAAGTTAATTCATAATATCAAAATGCCATATACCATATTTACTTACTACTGTATAGACCTGTGCAATGGAACTCACCGAAAAATACAGCGAAACCCGGTGCTAATTGGACACCTCAACCAATGGCTGCTACAACTGGTGCTGGCTATCGTCCAATGGTGAGTCTCAATCGCTTCTACTAAACTACTAAAAAGCAAAAAAAAAAAAAAGATCTTTTATTTCACGTTTAACTCAAATAAAACAGTACTACTCCTACTCTACTGCTACAGGCACTACTACTACTACTACTACTACTAATTATACAATTCGTACTTGAATATACGATACCAATTTGTATATGTACTACTTACAAAACTACCTATGAAAACACCTATTGTCCAACAAAAGAAAAATATATATGTATAAATCAATCCAAAAGCGACAAATTGCTGAAACGAACAAATTTGTGCCAAATATATAAAACATGTTGTAATGCCAAGCAACAAGTAAACTGAAAAATATTATTGATAAACATATGTTTGCATAAAAACAGTTACAATTAGAAGATATAATTTTTATTAGTATTCTTTTACACGTTTGCTGTATTTTTCATAATTCTTTAAACTATTTTTCACGAAATGTTTTCAAAATGCTGTTTTGTATTTACCTTTGTCACACTTCCCTCAAAATTTTTATTTATTTTTTTTCAAACTTGTTTTAAATGTATTTTCAATTATTTTAAATGTTTTTCAAATTAATGTATTTTTCGTGTCATCTGCTCTAAACTCTCGTTTTCGCTGAACTCGTTGTCGCCAAACACTGGTTGCATTTTAGCAATCTATATCGTCACCTGAAATGCGAAACCACGATCATAAAAAAAAAACAAAAAAATTACGTTCTTCGTCGCTATGTATGTAATATCGTAAAATTTAAARCTGCCGCTCACAGATATGCCAATAACCCAAATTTTATTTCAATATGAGTGGTTTTCTTATATCGTTTTCCTTTGTCTGTAAACTTAYGAAACGTGATGTTAGGTTATTTTGCATTTTAAGTGACAATATATTTTTTCAAATGAACTATACCATATTTTACTCCCTTATGAGGTTAAGAACAGATCTTATTCATTTTCAAAAGCAATAATGAAAGTATGTTTGAGCAAATTCTTGAGATTACTTTTTTATAGATGTTCAAGATCAGTAGTAATAAACAGATAAGAAGTACCTCTAATAAGCCTCTGTCCAAATACATATTAAAAGAGATTTCATTCACAGCTACATATGTGTGAAATTAGCTTATAGAAAATGAAATARGTATATAATAATAAATACATATTTTTAGACGATCAAAAGCTGCAGATTCTGTTTCTCCGCAGTCTGAAGATTTCAATGTTAATAATTTCATGTGGAACGAATTACTAACATATTTATATTTTTTTTTTTTTGTGACAAAAAAGTACACGGAAATTGTAAATAAATCGTGAAATATTTCATTATTCACCAGTATTTATTTTGTCGCCTTCAAAGTAATCTCCGCCAGCTGTAATAAGCTTATGCTAACGATTTTTCCAGTCCTCGAAACACTTTTCATAAGCACTTTCTGGGATGACCTTCAACGAATTTTATTTTATCTCTTCGGTCGATTGAAAACGGGTTCCAATTTCAGTTTAGTGAACTAGAAAAAATTACCGGAAGCCAAATGTGGTGAATACGATGGTTGATCGATGGTATTCATTGCGTTTTTGGCTTTAAATTCGGTCATAATCGTGGTTCGATGCGATGGTGCATTATCACCGTATAAAATCCATAAATTGTTTTTCCACAATTGYAGCCGTTTTCGACGGATGTTCTCACGTAAACGCCTCTGAACTGCCAAAAATCACTCCTTATTGACCGTCTTTCTCACCATTCATGATTCACCAAACCACGAACTCGGAAAAAACAATGAGCGTCACCTTGATTCTTTAGCTGCTTAGGCTTTTTTTTTTTTGCTCGTTTTTAACCTCCATTCCACTGATTGTTTACTTGTTTGCATGTCAAACTCATAAACCCATGTCTTGTCGGTAGTTATAATGCTCTCCATGAATGTAGGATCAGATTTCGAACGATCAAGATGGCCAAAGTGACCTGTATACTAATAAATCATTTTTATCGGAATGAGTCGAGCAAGAACGCGTTTCATACACAAAATATCCATCAAAATAATTCGCACCGACTCGCGAGTGATGTCAAGCTCTCTTGCTAATTATTTTTTAATTTTTCACCAGTTGAAGAGGTCGAAGGTCATCCAGAAAGCTTTGTACCACTCGTAGGTTTGTGAACGTTGAAACGATTCCGCACACGAAATTTGGTTAAAAATACAAAATTTGAAACAAATTCTTTGTTCGATATTTTTATTCATTGTAAAAATCGCAACACACTGCTGTGGTGTATCGACTTAAGCAGCTGCTGTAAACAAACTGGTTGACAGATTGCGCTCATATTTGACATAGTAAATAAGGACAGTTCACATCACATTTTTTTGAAAGTCATTTACCCGGTGAATTTAATTACAATTTACGTGTGCTTTTTTGTCGTAATGTGTGGTAAGGAATTAATTGCAAAATTACAGTAAATGTAAAATTTAGGATATTTTTACCTTTACGATTTTTTGACACCCTCTGTAAGCAGTTAGAAATTATACAGAAAATTAAACGTTATTCTGTTTAGTTAAAAAAAAAAACAGGCTATTATTTTGTATCTTTCGTCACTTCTCTATACTCATTGCTCTTAAATAGGTACATACATACATAAACATTTAAAATGTATTCATTTTATTGCGTTTACATGTAATAATTTCTACACTTTGACAAATTTCGTAAGCCACATGAATATACTGTATCTACAAGAACTACATATAATAAACAAAAACAACAAGTATACAAACTTATATAGACTTCCAACTACTATCACGCAGAACATAATGAAATACGCAAACAYTACAGCCGGACACAAAATTTGCTAAGAGAACCAATTTTCGCTAATTGCTTTGAGAATTTTTTTTTATMAATTTTTTCCTTATCATCTATATGTTCATACATTTGTATATTATATCCTTTTTTAATTTGACTAATTTAAATTTGTAATTTATAATTTTGTTAATTTATGATTTTTTCTCTTTTATCTTCTCTTTACATATGAATACCACCACCCTATACTACCCCCACTCATACGCTGCGTTCATTCGTTTAACTACATGCACACGAATAATACTCTCGTTCACGCGAAACTCCCGCTCTTGCCAACAAACATACATACCCACCCACACATATATGCAATAACAAATTATACGAAATTCACATTAAATAATTATATATACTCTTTCTTATTATTGCAAATCGAAAAAAATATAAAAAATAATAATAAATAAAAACATATTTCAACTGATTAAACATTTCATATTATATTCTCTTAATTTTTCTCTGTTCATTGCATTCGTTTTCAATAAATAAAAAAAWAAAAAATTAACTGCTTTAATTGAATCAATTAAAAAACAATTGATTTCCATTTGCCATTCATTGCCGATATTTCTCGTGCGATTTTCACGAATACTCGACACGAATGAATCTCTTTGTGTGTATGTACCTTGTTCACTCGTACCACCTTTACTACCACAACCACCACCACCACTACCACCACTACTACTACTACTACTACTACTACCGTGTTAACTTAGGCACATGGCATGACAGTAAGTCCTGCGCCTATCACAATCCAAAACCATCAGTATATACACGCTAGTTATCCTGTTATACCAAATTATATGCAGGTAAGCTGTCTTTTATGTTTTTCATTTATTTTATATTGCTCTTAATTTAATTGCATTATTGACATTTTTTTATTTTGTTTTCATTTTAATCGTTTTAATCGTTCTGTTTATTGCCCATTTGCGTTAATTTCCACTACTTAACGATTCGACTAAACCTCCTACTCCTCCGATTGCAATTTATGTAACCTTAAGCTTGGTAGTCAGTTTGTTGGTCCCTAACGGCATTTTATAAAGYCGAATAGTGCGTTTGAAAGCATGTCTACTTAACTATATAACCTTAACACTATCTATATTTTCATGACCCSCTAACAAACCGTATAGTTTTTGAATAGCAATGCTTAATTTTGTCGTTATTCCTACTCGCATTTTAAGAAACAGCTCAAATATGCAGTTGAAGTGAATATTCCTAAATRAAATTAGTAATGTAAATGTCGATGTAATCGCCTTTCTGTTACTTTGACTCAGTTTATGGAACCTGCTAAGTGGTTTGTTCAAGTATGATAAAGATAAGTTTTCGAAACTTTACTTCATAAACGAAACGAACTGTCAAACTGTCGTAGTAATTGTAGACAAAGCTTCATTGCGTTCGTGACCTTAAAAGCTAACGCATTTGCCTGTCAAAGATAAAGGGTGTKTCAATAAGAGCGCTACAAAAGTTTGGAATATCAATGAAATTCTTTATTCCTGTGAAAGCATATTCGATGCCATTAAGTATGAAACTCGATTTCCTTTGGTGACCACGGGCACACTTGCAGAATTCCAGACGCTGAACCCAATTTTGGACGGATTTCAAGCATAAATCGGCCGATACTACTGCAGTTTTAAGTTCGATATTCGTATGAAGTTCATCAATTAACGCTGGCTTGTTGGCATAGACCATAAACTTGACGTACCCTAAAGCAAATAGTATAACGGCGTCAAATCTCATGCCCAAGGCGGCCAATTGACTGAGTCATTTCGTGAGATAACACGTTCACCAAACTTGGTTTTCAATAGATATTGGAACCAGGTGTTGTCCAATTCGGGCCAAAAATATTCGGTTATTATTGAGCGTTAGCGATTCTCATTCACAGTAACATGCCGGTCTTGATCATCATGGAAGAAGTACGGCCCAATGACGCCGCCAACCCATAAACCGCACCAAACCAAATTTTTTCGGTATGCAGTGGTGACTTATGGGGTACGTGTGAATCACTGAAGATGTGATTTCGMTGAAAATTCGGATCATTTTCAAGTTGTGGTTCAATTCACGAACATACAACGATTCTGGTGGTCAAACGGCTTCAGTTCTTGCATCAACTTCATCTTGTAAGGATGTAAACCAAAATCTTTTTACAAAATTCACCACAACGCCGTCACAGAGATGTCCAACATTGAGAACGACGTSTGAGAGACTGATTTGGGTTTGCGGCAGCAATATTCTCGACACTACGGGCACTTCTTTGTCTCAGTGGCACGGGAACATTTTTTAATGTGCCTGTGGACTAAAATTTTTGTACTAGACGCTCAATTGTTGCTCTGACAGCACGATTATGACGACCATACATTGGACGTAGAGCTCTTAAAGTTGAGGCCAATGTCTCCGAAATTCGGTAGCAAACTTCAATAATTTCGTCTCGTTGTTGGATCGTATATCCTTCCATGATGAAATGGCAAACCTTACTGAGGAGAAATGTCAAAAGAGCGGCAAAGAATATGGCCTCGCTKGCTATCCCTATCCCTATGTAACCGGTTAATTAACTGCGTTGTACCGAACTTGTTTACCATTTTGCTTACCGTTAATTAGAGAGCGTTAAAGATTTTTTTCTATAAAAAATATGCCTATGGTACTCGTAGATTCAAGTTTTGGGTAGCAAAATCTCATATTTCTTTTTCTGAAATATTACGGTAATTAAATAAATAACTGTAATTTAGGTTTTCTGCGTATATCCTTACATCTTTAAATTTGTGCTTCTAGGAATTATTTTTCTTTTTTAATTTTTTAATTTTCTTATTTGTCGTTTTCTTTTTTTCCGCTACATTTAATTGATCAACGCCATTTTTTGAAACTGTGTTCTCATTTTACTTTGAAAGAATTCATTTCGATTAGCGAACATTAGTTACGTAAAAAGTATCGGAATTACTACTACTACTACTAACCAACYACCCTGTAATCACCTAAATAATCAGTAATCAATAATTTTGCATAGATGCAGTTATTTGCAGTATTTAACATTTTCATTGATATTTCTTTCTATTTAATTAGTCGCAAAACTACGTCTCTTTCTCTTTCTCTTTTAACCTCTTACCCACTTTCTTTACCGCTTATTTTCACAAATTCGTTCTGATTTGAGACCATTTTTGAGTTTAGTTTGATGATCTGTGACTTTCTTGCCTCTTCTGAAGGCGAACTATTTGAACGTAGCTCTGACAGTGTTGCCCTTTTTGTGTACGAGAAAACGAAATGGATTATTCTCTACAAAATGCATGTTTCCTTTCGATTCTCCTTTTAGTAAAACCTTCAATAATTACTGCATGGAAATATTTTAATATTTTTGCTAATAAAATGTTTCAATTTTATTTTCTTCACCACTCGACAACAACATTGAACGCACACAACTTTTGCTGTGTATCTGCGCGCGTTGCCAACTAACTGTGTGCGCTGGCCATATGTGTGTGTGATTGTTTAGCAGGGAATGCCGGTGATGGGACAACCTATGATGGGYCAAGCCCCTTTGACTGGCGTACAGCCGACGATGGCGCCAATGATGACAGCGGCGCCGCAAGCGCTGCACAGTAGTGCGATAACAATGCAACCGCAATCGATCCACCACCAACCACAACAACACAATGGCAGTAATAAGGGAGCGCCACCGGATCCATTCGGCGTATTATAAGTTGGCTAAACCGATCAGCCGGACATGAGCAACACTAACAACAACACAACTACGAATAAGCGCAGCAGAACTGCTGCATAGACGTGTGTGGCGCCATCCAACAACACTAACAAAATTTCGTATAATCAAACCACATTTAAAACGATGGCAGGGGGGTATGCAAAAGAAAAAAAAAAAACAAATATTGCTAAAATGGCTAGCAAAGCGCTGACAAGCGGAAGGGGGGTGTGGCTGTTAAGTGGGGGTGCGTAGATAGCTTAGCTGTGGTAGAAAATGTTGATGCCTTCCATTTGAAAGGGGACCAGGGGACCGGGTGCGTGTAAAGCAAGTTGTGCATGTCATTCATAAAAAAAAAAAATAAAAAATTATAATAATAATAACAAAAAAAAAAACACGTTTGAAATTATAAATTAAATACAATTGAATACTATTATGATTATATTACATTATATTATATACAATTAAATGCAAGCAAACATCAAGAAGAAAACAAAATGTAATGAAGCAGCGTTAAAATTAGTAAATAAACAAAGAGCATACCATAAAATACATTATTGTATTGTACTATTTCTTATAAATATAATTATTCTATTGTATTATGTAACTGCAAATACCATTACCAATCACAAAGAGCGTTCACTGAAATGCGTAAATTAGCAAAAACGACAAAACCAACAAAGAGTTATACAAAATAAACGACAAATATATATACATATAAATTCAACGCAGCATACTTACTATTATTATATATATATATGTATACATACATATATGAAGCAGATATGCGTATCTAACTATATAAACATACACAGATGTATATGAGTAATGCAAAAACTTCTATAAATTAGTGATGTAAGTGACACTCAAAACTGGCACGCTAATGTTAAATTACCCCAAATAAAAAAAAAAAACACAAATAAAAGTTATATACAGAGAAGCAAACGCAAAGAATATAGTTCAAAACAACAAAAAAAAAAGTATGATGTGTTATAAGCAAAAGGTACTAAAGGTATTTGTTGTAGTTTGTATAATGTAAAGTTGGCGTGAAATATATGTACACGTATCTAAAAGCGTTAATTTATAAAATATGTAACACGCAAAAGTAGCAGCAAAGCGAAAAAATAAACGCAGCAGCAAGAAGTATAWAGCGCAGAACAAAGCAAAAACAATTATATTGTACCGTTGAATATATGCAGATTACATTTGTATGTATGTGTATACATAAATTATGTGTGTAAATGTATATATAAATATATATTTGTAAAAATGCAGCAACCGAAAGTTCAAGTTGATAAGCTAAAGAGAAACGCTATAAGAATTACTGTTGCAAAGTGCGGTGTACTAATCATAAACATATACTATATACATATGTACATATATAAAAAAAATTTAATTTTTGCGTGCAAGCAAATGGCCAGACAGCATGCGATATATTCTCTTTGCACATAATAGTCTTTTTTTTTTTTTCAAATTCAAAATCAAAATAATTTCAAAGCTAATGCGCCGCCCACGAATTTAACTATTACACAAATCRATTGCTGACAGCGTGCAGCTTTTTCAATGTGCTTGGATTTATACATATGTATATGTACATACATAAATCGTATTGTAATGCAATTATGACAAAAAATCGTTGAGCAGCTCTGATTTGGACGTTTGAATTACGCACTATTTTTTGTGCTTTCTTCAACTCCGCAGACTATATTCAGCWTAGAGTTTAGATACCTTCTTTTATGTTAAATAATTTCAGAAGAGTTGAAGAAAGCTGAGATAACATTTAAATTTGGCAACATAAAATCTCGAATGCCCTTTTTAACTTACAGCATTTGCACACGAGTTGGGCAAACAAAAATCCACAGCGTTTGTTCTGAAGTTTGGGACCATCATGTAAAAATTTCTGCGATACTTCGGCTCAACGCGAGTTCAAGCTGTTGCAAAACGAAAATACATGTATGTGAATGAGATTAAGTATGCCGACTAAGTAACTTTGCTTTCTTTCTTGTCTTTAATAATGAGTGTCCGACAGGCTGACTCAAAATTACTTGTTGACTACTTCCGGCATATAAAGTTTAATATTAATGACATATAATCAATTGTGAGCTAACAAATGTGCTTGWTTTGCAAGCCAGTTATATAAGGTCAGCTGAAATGCAAAAAATAACGTAACAGCACTTATCATAAGTTTAGAGCCCAGGGAAAAGCGATATACTAGAAATCACTCATATTGAAACAAAATTTGAGTTTTGGTTATAAAATGGTTATATATTGGTTATTTAATAGTTATATATTAGCTATATAATGGTTACATATTGGTTATACAATGGCGACATATCGTTTATACTTCGGTTATATTTGACAGCTCCAGCTCAAAATTTTATGCTACATATATGTCATATGAAGTAGTGCATCGTAAGCAATAAAATTCCCTATTTCGATACTCTGATGTTACGTTATTTAGCGACGTTTAGCATAAACTGTTTACTTAAATTTTAAATCAGCTTTGTTTGCTGAACGACTGCACAGCTGATCTGTTTGGCGTAAGAATTTGTTGTTCATTAAGTAGACTTCTATGTATGTACCTTACTACTTTAGCATTTGGTGCCTAAATTATGCAGCTGCTTTCGTTTGTTTTTTTTAATATCACACATCATACCTCGTTCGCAGTCCTGTG